>NC_056751.1:671627603-671847603 GCF_019279795.1 Protopterus annectens | reverse complement strand
GTCAAGAGCCTTTATTTGAGAATAACAATGAGGCAGTGGCCTTGCTATCAGATAATGAGGGGGAGGCTTCACACCCCGAATTAGTGACAGTTCTTCGGAGTGAACGAGTTCATAATCAACAAAATACCTCAGGACATCAGCAAACGAGTTCATAATCAACAAAATACCTCAGGACATCAGCAACTTGGGAGAGGAGGGGCGGGTCTAGTATTCAGCATAATATGCCTAACCAAATGGATGAAGTGTTTCAACAGGATTTTCGGAAAGTCAACATGGGCCAGCAGACTTCAACACAAGTGAAACAGAGCAAGAAACAACTACCCCAGAGGAGAAGGCAAAACAGGAGGAGGAGGAGGAGGTAGTTCATTTTGGCCCCAAAATATTGACTAATTCTGAAGGGGATTTCCACATTTACAATTTTAGCTCCTTAGAAGTTGATGAGGAGATGGCAAACCTCCTATCAAAAGGGCTAACTTTTGTACCTGTCTTGAGAGCTGACATAGTTAAAACTGTGCTTGATTTGAAACTCCTTGTCCGTAAACTGAATTTAACATGTGAATTGGGACAAAGTTCAGGTCTTATGGATAATCTTAAATTGTCAAGTTTGTTTAACCCACCCCTACAATCAGCATTGGCATTGTTTGAAAAGATCTGCGAAATGGACATCAGACACTGCTTGAATAATAGTGTAACAAATTATAATAAAAACAAACATAGTAATAGTGATAAAAATGAGTGTGATCTTCTCAAATTGTTGAATATTTGTGATGTTAGGGTAATGAAACCTGACAAAAGAGGGTGGGTTAGTCTTCATGGACCAAGTTTATTATGAGACTAGAATGTTGACATATTTAGATAATGAGGCATATGTTAACACAAGCAGGAATGAATTAAATGGTGCTTATAACAAAATTAAAGGTATATTAAGCGCCCTTTTTCTTGAGGGCACTATAGATGTGAATATTTATCATTATCTTACGATGCCAGCACCACTAATTCCAAGTTTATTCGGAGCGCCTAAAATTCACAAGAATGTGCTAGATCCACCTTTTAGACCCATAGTAGATGGTAGGAGGTCGATAACCTATGCTTGTGCAAAATTTGTAGATTCTAAGTTAAAACCTTTTGTTATGATAGAATCACAAATTTGTCGCGATTCCTGGGAATTTGTGATGAATATCAACAAATTGGAATTTAATGAAAATTTTACGTTCCTAACAGTTGATATTAAGGATCTTTATACATCTATTCCACATAAAATAGGTACTGAATGGGTTAGAGAATTTCTCCTTATTAAAGGTATGGAACATCAAAGTATTAACCTAATAGAAGTATTATTGGAAATTGTGTTGGAGAACAATTATGTTCTATTTTCTAACAATTTGTATCTCCAAAAAAGCGGCATCGCAATGGGTTCGCCATGCGGGAGTAGTTTCGCTAATTGTGTCCTAGCTTATTGGGAAATTTCCATTCTGTTCAAGTCCCCTACCTACAAGGAGCATGTCGCTTGGTATACTAGATACCAAGATGATATGTTTTTCTTGTGGAAAGGTCCAAGGGAGACAATAGACCATTTCATCTTGGAGCTGACTTCATTTACTTCATTTTTAGAGTTCACCTATCAGGTGGAAAATAATGAAATTAATTTTCTGGACATCCACTTAAGTAAAGATAATGTGAAAAAGTAGTTTAGGTCTTCTATACATCGAAAACCAACATATTCCAACACATTCCTGCATTTCACTAGCTGTCATCCCTTTCACCAGAAGAAGGCAGTGATAAAGGGCCAGGTAGTAAGAGCAGCTAGGATGGTGTCCAGATTTGAAGACTTCCAGGATGAATGTGCCCTCCTGAAACAAATGTTCTTAAAGAGAGCATATCCGGAAATTTTGATTGATCAGGTGATACAGGAAGTGCTTACCAAAAGAGAATCAGGGCACTTTCAGCCATTGTTACAAGAGAAACAAGGGCAAGTGGATTTAGCAAATATATCTCTAAGTAATTGTCCTTTGATAAATAATAAAAAAGTATTCGAAGTTACAAGTTTTTTAACAACTTTTTCTACAGATTCGAGTAGGATTGTTGAAATAATTCATAAAAATTGGAGTATCATCCAGCAGGACAATGAAGTTAGGAAGAAATTGGGGCCAAGTGTATCTATTATATATAGAAGAAGCCCCAATTTGAAGAATATAGTAGAGAGAGCCATGAAAGTACCCCGAGGTTCACAAAGTATGAGAAAATGTGGTAGATGTGGACAATGTAGGTATATCAATATTACTAATAGTATTACTATTAGGGATAGGAATTACACAGTTTGGTCCCATTGTTCTAGTGATTCCCAAGGAGTAGTTTATTGTGCTAATTGCACAATGTGTGAGTGTTTCTATATTGGTAAAACTGAGCGTAAACTCAGACAAAGGATTTACGAGCAGCAATATAGTATTAGTAGACAAATAGGTACTAATGCCCTTGCAAGACATGTGTTGACGTATCCAGAACATCAATTTAAATTTATAGTCTTACAAAAGGTAGAACAAAATATTAGAGGAGGAGCATGGCAACTTGAATTGGAGGAGGCAGAGTTAGAGTGGCAAATTCGCAGTATGGCATATGTGCTACCTGGGCTTAATGAGCAAGTCTCTTTAAAATGTCTCCTTAAAATTAAAGCTTTGAAAAGGTAAAATTTATTTATATATATAAATGTAAGTTTATAACAAGTGAAGGGATTTTAAAAAGAAAGGAGGTTAAACCTACGTTCCTATGATTTGATTTCCATTTCCATATTGGTTATTAAATTAATTTTTAATTAATTTTTGAGAATATCTATATGAGGGGGGTTGTGCAAAAGAGTACTTGGTAGAATAGGCATAAGTCCCTGTATTTTTCAGTGTTAATTATACAGGTAACATTTGTACAATTGTATATTTAATGGTCAAATGTTTATTTAGCTTGTTATGGTTTTTGTATAATATAATTTTAATATTTGTTTATTATTAAGCTTTGTGTATGTGAATGAAACGCAATATGTAGGTTCCGCAATGATTGGTTCTTTAAGAAAATGGTTTTAAAAGATTTTAATAGTAGTTAGTCATATGGCCAATTAAGACGTCAGCAGTTAATTGGTATTTAAAGTTTATATTGATACTTTGTTATGTATTCTAATTGTGTTTGTTGGTCTGATGAAGCTGACTTATTATAGTCGGTGAAAGCGCTTACCAAATCAAGTATGTAAATAAAGAGTCCGTTTTTAGTAGTCCACTCTTTTTTTGTTTTTGTTTACTAGTTTAAGTGATTTTTTCGTTGTTGAGAGCTATCTATAAGGTGTCAGAGTTCGACACATAACACACGCAGCGAACAAGTAAAGCGAACAAGTAAACAACAAACTAAAAAAAAGTTAAGATCCCTCATCAAATCCTCAAAAGCCAGCTATGAAGGCAGAATTGTGGCAGACACTAAAAACAATCACAAAGCTTTCTATAGTTATATCAAGAACCTCCACTGCAATACCCAGAATTGCTCTGAGTTACTGCACAATGGTACCTCCTATAATGAGCCAACAAATATTGCCAACATACTGGCTGACAGATTCAGTGCCAACTTTACCACTCTCTCCTCCCCAATGGACCAATCACAATACCGGAAGAATGCCAGGCAACCAGCATTACTGGAGCACAGGTTAAAGCTGCATTGTCCAAGACCAAGAATACAGCTTCCATGGGACCCGATAATATCCCTGGCTGTGTTCTACATGAACTGCAAAGTGAACTGGCACCACATCTGTGTGCCCTGTTCAGTCACAGCCTCACCTCAGGCTTTGTTCCTACCGAATAGCGCATTGCTACAGTCATCCTTCTCCATAAAGGGGGAGAAACTACAGATCCTGGGAATTATCATCCCATTAGCCTGATGAGTCTAATATGTAAAGCTATGGAGCGCATCCTCATGGACCAGATTAACAAAGATATAGGAAATTCCAAACTCTAGACCCTATGCAAATTGGCTTTGTGAAAGGGAGATTATGCCTGCTGAACCTGGTTGACTTCTTTGAGTCAGTCACCAGAGCTGTGGATGAAGGTAAGGCAGTGCATACAGCCTACCTCGATCTGGCCAAGGCCTTTGATACCATTCCTCACTCGGGAAATTATTGATAAACTCACCAAACTAGGCATGAACCCCTATATCACTAGGTGGGCTGCAAATTGGCTCACAGATAGAACCCACAGTGTGAAAATACCAGACTCCAAGTCAGACTCCCAACCAGTCACGAGAGGAGTCCCACAGGGATTAGTTCTCCTGTTCGGCATCTACTTCTCAGAAGTCCAGGCCAATACAAAGGGACTCTGGCTGACTAAGTTCACAGATGATTGCAAGCTGGGAGCCATTATTATCTCCCCAAGTGATGCAGACATCTTATAGAAAGGCCTCACTGCAACCAATGACTGGTGTCAAAACCATGGCCTTAAGCTTAATGCCTAAAAATGCGCCATCATCCCCTTTGGTAAAAACTCAGTTCCCACTAATTATCACATCAATGGGAGCCCACTGAACACTGAAGGCATTATAAGAGAACTGGGGGTGCAGTTTGACAGAAACCTCTCCTTCGACCACTACATTGCCACTGTGGTCAGAAAGTCCTTCTATGTGGCACATCTCATTACTAAGGGTTTTGCATCCAGGAAGAAAGAGGTCATCGTCTCCCTCTACTCTTCCATCATTAGACCAATCATCAAGTATAATGATCAATTTGGCATGTACCTCACTAGACACCTGCAACAGCTGGAGAGGCCACAGAAGTACCTCATGAAGAGGATCCTAGGCATTAAAGACATGTCCTACATGGATAGACTCAAAAGACTCCAGTTTTTCTCTGTCTCATATCGCCTACTTAGAGGCAATCTCTGCTTGACTTACAAAGCCATGTCTGGCCTAGCTCTGTTAAAAATGCTACATTTAAAGAAATCCCAATCGATATGCAATACACTGTCCAGAGACTTCAACCTCATTACCACAATCAAGAGAACATGCCGGAGGGACAGATTCCTCACCCAGAGACTGCCCATGCTCTGGAATAGACTTCCTATACATGTCAAGCAGAGCACCTCACTGTCCCTCTTCAAGAGAAATCTTGATGAGTGGATGGGTAATAGAAAGTACACCCCAGGGATCACTCCTGTGGCTCTACTTGATAGAGACACTGGGAACTAACATCGGGTGGCATGATGCCAGGGCATTTCTATGGACTAGGCTTATAAAGGCTCCAGACCATTAGCCTAGTACACACCTATGAACCTTGAACATAATCTACACTTCTTTGCAAACAAAAAAATTCAGTCGCAACAAAACTTAGGCACTTCTAGTGAATAAAATGTTACTATGAAACGTAGATCAAATAGAGACATAAACTGGGAAGGAATGCATATTAAATATCTAGGTATCATTATTGAATCGATTTATAAAAAAATCACTCACATCTATTTAGCAACAACTTATAAACTCAATTACTAGTCTAATAGACAGTTGCAACAGATTCTTCTTACATTTGAAACAGACTAACTTTAATCAAAGTGATACTGTGACCTAAAATCTTATTCATTAGCCAAACTCTAATAACTCCCCCACCTGTCAAAATTAAGCACAAAATTAATAACTTATTCATCAACTTCCTTTGGTATCCCCAAAAAACAAGAATTTCTCTTCTCTGGCATGCCACAAGCTGGGATGGAAGAGCTATAAGGTTTCCAAACACTGATTTTTATTTAAACTCTGCATTTATTAACATAGTGTTGCTTTGGAATATTACTTCTTATACATCATATTGGAAATCAAAGCATGAAACCTTACTCCTTAATAGTAATAGGACATTGCTTGTACCATATACTCAAATACATACAAACATCTTTATATGGATTTTAAAAATATACATTCAAAGTGAAAGGTCAAAACTTGTTCTCACACCTCTTATAAATCAAATATTGCTGTTGTTTAAAAAAGCTTTTGTTTTCTAATCAATTAATTAAGAATTTATTAATTATGTTTCCTACTGCTTGCACAAATGAATTGTTTGATATCTTTTGATACTCAGAAAATGTTAGAATTTAAGAAGGGTGACATTATATTGGAATCAATTTCTCTCAGCTAATAAAAATAAGTTCTGCAGACTATTTGATCAGCAGATATCATTTGCAAATTGCAATTGGCTGGATATCCAAACTTGTAAGGCTTTTATATGGGCCTAAATCAGAAGACTGACAGGTAAATACACCAAACACCCTTACCTCGACACTGCTTAACCTAAAGCAGGAAATGTCAAACGGATAGAACAGTGATTTTTTTTCCCAGGGAAAAAAAATCGCTGGGCTGTTGTTGGGAGTTTGCCATTTCCTCCACTGTAGTGCAATCACAGAGTAGGTATATTTAAGTAAGAGGGGTGTGGGGGGCACTTTATTTTGTCTGTTGGTTTGGATTTTTTTTTTTTTTTGGCCCAGTGATTTTTTTTCCTGGAAAAATAAATCACTGTTTTGGCCATTCAATATTTCCTGGTTTCGGTTAAGCAGTGTCTAGGTAAGGGTGTTCGGTGTTTTAGCTGTCAATGTCATGATATAGAGCCTTTTATGCATACTAAGCCCATACCCTCATTAGAGGCACACAATAAGAGTAACTTAAAAATCCTGGATTTTATCTCAACAGTTAATAATAGCTCACTCAAGAGCACTTCATACATATCTGTTATTTATAAAATTTTCAGAAATGATTTTAGCAAAACAGATGTTTCTTTTTGTAATTATTCAAGTGAAATTAATAGACAAGTTTTCTCAGAAAAAGATAAAAAACTTGTTTACAGTCAGTGAAGGAATCCGCATCTTCCCTGTTCTGGTGTGTATACACATGGAAATTTTTACATAGATGTTTTTTCACCCCACATAGATTAACAATAATGTGGGCAGCCGCAGTGGTGTAGTGGTTAGCAAGAGGTTCTCTGGTTTGATCCTCAGCTGGGGTGCCTTCTGTGCAGAGTCTACATGTCCTCCCTGTGGTTGCGTGGGTTTCCTCCAGGTGCCCTGGTTTCCTTCCACATCCCAAATACATGCTGTAGGTGGATTGGACACTCTAAATTGGCCCTAGGTGTGAGTGCGTGCATATGTGTGCCTTCTGTCGAAGGTTGAGTGCTAGGCTGGCAGTACGACACTGTAAAAACTCCACTGCCAATCATGAGTGGACAGGTGATCTGCTGTGGCAGCCCCAACCAGGAAAAGCCAGAAAAAGATAGATGAGCAATAATGTCCAAGAAAGATGAAATGAAATGCTGTGGACACTGATGCTGACTGGATACATATAGTTGTTAATTGCAAAATAATTTCCCCATTTTGGTTAGACTTTAAATATATTTGTAAAGCTCTATGGAATGACAACTGTATAATTTCTGACTCCCTTATCCTTTTCAGTGTTCCTGTTGCTGAAGTCATTCCTAAAAACCAAACATTTTTACTATGGTCTGTCCTCTCTATAGCAAGGAAAATTGTTACTAAAAATTGGAAATCCCAATCTACTCTTGTCTTTAACATTGAGTTTATTCATCTTGTGAAATACATTTGTAAGAATGAGATTGCTAATATAAAAGCAAGGACTAACAACACAACTCATTTAATTGCTTGCCAAAAGTGTCTAATCTGTTAAGAGAAATATTGTGTTCTCCTGTACATATTGCTTTTTTAGTCGCTATGGACATTGTATATAGTTTGTTTGTTCTTATTACTATATTGTTAAGTTACTGCATTATAAAATGAATAAAAACATTTTGGAAAAAAAATGTACTTGCAGCTCTATGACGGACAGAATACTTAAGTTAAAATCATCTTCTGTCCTCACATAGCCCAAATCTGTGTTTAGAACAGTATGGGTAGTGAAGCATGTATGTATCATATTGTATGTATTGTACCTCAATGTGTATTACTCAACTCATGAAAGTCTGTCTATCTGACATACATTTACTAACAGTAGAACTGCCTCTTTCATGGGAATGTGTTTAACATGATTTACAATAAGTCACGTACATACAGGCCTGTTTGAAGTATATCTCTATTTATTAGTGAATGCAGCTGATCTGTAATGAAGATGGTTGAAATGGAGATCTCCTGTAACACTGACAAATAATTCCCTTACTTGAAATGTATGCATTAGTTCCCCTTAGTTTTGATTCCCACTTTGGTTAACTAGCTTTTTACAGTGTGTAATTCCAGCAAGATATGTGCCAAGTCATCCTATTCAACCTCCAAAACATCAGAGATAACAATTAAAGCTATTAAGCCTGTCAGTGTTGACTATCTGAAAAAAGTGTGAATAGGTTGTGCATCAGACATGGCAAACTGCACTGCCATGTTTCACACCTTCATTGCTGTTTGATAACATATCTTCTTCTTTATTTGCAAAAGCCTCTTCTGTGCTTTCCATTATGCAAATGCAGCTGTCATAGTGATGCATGTTTGTGCACTAGCTGTTAAATGTGAGGTTGGAATTTGGTGCCAATTCAGAACTAGAGTTGCTGCTTGACTTCTGCAGGCACGACTTGTGTGGGAGATGATAGTGTTAAATTTGGAGCGCAGAGTCAGGATGTCGAGAAGTCCAGGATATTTGTGTCACTTCTTGTGAAGCGCTATACCATAGGCTGCTGCAGGGGGCTATGCTGGGTCTCATTATGAGACTGAGACTTGGAACAGATTAGCTAAGGCTGTCTCCAGTGCAACTGGCATCTCATGCACTGGAGAGAATTATTGTCACCATAGTAGTGACTTGAAAAGGCACAAGAAGGCCCTCCTTAGCCAATGGAAAGATGAGTTTAGAACTGCTGACATCCCTCAGTTGTGTAAATATACTTTCCCATCAGAATTAAATGATATTGAATGCAGGACACAACCAAAACTCTTATTCAGTATGCTTTCCTCTCTCATATTCTCAGTTGTACAGCTGCAGGAGACCTTGCAGTGAAATGGGAGGTGACCAAGAGAGGTTAACTTGCATCAGAGAGGTATCTGGTCTTACTATCAGCCTAATAAGTATTGTAATTGCATGCAGTATGGCAATACTGAAATAAATACTGTATTTATGATATAATAGCAGTGCAGTTAATTAATAGTGCAACAGAGTAAGGCCTTCCCATTATACCTGGATGTGACAAAGGTGTATAGACTGGATAGTCATAACTGTTTATTTTCTGAAATTATATAGTCCTTTTGTATGCCATGGATCTAATTCTTTGTGTTTTCTGTCTTACGTCACCCTTTGTCTCTCATTTGTTTTTCTGGGGGGGGGGGGCTATTTTATACAGCTTAAAAATGATCTGTTGTCATAAGTTTCTGGTTACAAAAACTAACATGCAGCAGACCACTGTGGGTCAGTCTACTATCCCGCCCACAGGTTGCAGCACCGACACCCAGCACTTTGACGTCCCAAGCTGTCAGCACTGCCTCCACTACCCCTGCACTACCTGCCCCATCTGCATCAGGTAGCTCTGCTCCTATAGTTGGTGCACTGATTCCCTCCAGGAATAGGAGTAGTGAAGGTGGGGATTTTGTCACCCACCAACAGGTGACAGGGACGATGGCAGGTATAATAAAAATGGCCTCTGTGCCTGAATCTACCATGTAGAAAAGGTGCTTTGTCACATTATCAATTTGATACCTGATCAAGCACTGACACTGGAAACTGAGACAGAAGATAGTGATGACAGCTTTGAGGTTGAATGCCAGATTCCCACTTTTCTCAGACTTTATGTTGGTGTACCTCAGATGTCCCCTACCTATTCCCAGTCATGTGGTCCCCATCCTTTTGTGTCCATCACCATCCTTGACTGGCTTGTTTCTCCTGTTTCCCTGTGCCTGCTTCCTCACCTAGCCTTCTTTCCCAACTCTCACATTCCTAAGTCCCTTTCCAACATTCTTCTCTCTTTAAAAGTTGAAAACAGTAAAAAATGGGCACCTGCCCCACTAAACATAACAACCCGTACAAAGCTCTCCACTTCACCTATGTGTCTTCTTGACACACCTGGTTTTGTATAATTGGCTCTACAACATTATTCTGTTGTTGTTACCTACCCTTGGTGTGGTGACAGTCCTAATTCAGCAAATTCTGTGCATACGTCTACATTTATGTTGTGAAGAAGTAGATAGCTGAGGTTCTGTCCCACTACCTTCCTGCAAATTCATTTATTCTTTCCCCTGTATTCTCCCATCTGCCTGCCCTCATTTCACTACTTTCTTGTCAGCATCATTTTCACACATTTAATCTGATCAAGAAAATAAAATCACACACAACTCATATGGCCAGAAATGGCTCATAAGAAAGTGTTCACTTTTTTCTCCCCTCAGCATTTGCACAGACATTGGTATCCTGCACCAATGCTGAGTGAGAGTGAATGGCTGTTCATGACCCATGGCAAAATCTTGTCAGTTGTAGCCATCACCAGCAGTAGTCTGGTTCTTCTTGTGCAAAGGTGCTTAAACATGCTGCTCTATCAGAATACAGAGTAACGGCAGACTACAGGAAATCATTGGCAACAGTTACTCTAACAGTTCTTTGACTATTGATATAGCCCAGTGTAATATTATCTAAAGAGTGATAATATAAATCAGTTGTCTGAAGCTTCATTTTTGTCCACAGCATCAAGGGTTCAATTCCAGATGGATGCCACATTATTTTGTACTGTCATGCATATGCTACTTTTTATTTAGATAACCATTTGCCAACACATCCATAAGCCCAAGTAAGATTTAGTAATACACTCTTATAATACATGACAGATGAATACTTAGGACACACCATAAACATGTGCATCAATGACGCATAACACAACCCTTTCATATGAGTCTGTATATCTGTCTCTGTCTCACCCCTTTGTACTGCTGACTATTCATTAGGCTGATGGATGTAAATGTCATGTCATGGCATTGTCTGTCTGCCATTACTTTGTAGAAAAATAATAGCTACATCTTCCATTGGCTGACTACATTATCAGTGTCCCTTCATATGTGTGATTTTGACATCTGTAAAGTAAGATTTCCTTGTCGGGGTACAAAATAATGATCAAGTCTATAAACCTAACTTTTCCACTTGACAATGGTTCAAAGCCAGCATTAGGTGATGTTGCCTGTTTGTATGTGTCTTTCCTGTAAATGAGTTGCCTGTGTATCTGTCTAAGCCGTTTATGTTTGATCAGTTGTAGTCCTCAGCATTTGCACGAGGTCTTGCAATGAGCAACTGTAGTATGTGATACTATAATAGCATTTCAGGTGTTATTGTAAAATATGGTGAATGTTTGTCTAACACCACATTCTACATTCAGTTAATTTGCCGTTTCCCTTGAAGCATGTCTCGTATGTAGTACATATAGAAAATTGTTTCAGAAACTATTACACACACAATTCGGCCAGGCAACATATTTATAAAAGTTATTCCTATGTATTCTTAAAGTCATAATAACAAGCTAATATAATAATTACATTTTGATACTCTGTAAAATGATCTACATACAGGATTCAAATTATGCTTTTTTTATTTAGTTCAGTGAGATTAATCCTTGTGCGACAGACAAAGCTAGGCTGGGAAGTGGATTTTCTCCATGAAGTTCTTTGGAGAGTGCTGATAGCTGCACATTGACACTAAGCCTGTTTGCGTTATAGAAGGCAAACCAAGTTAAAGGTTTTCACCTTTTTCTTCAGCAGGAAAATCTGTTTGCTCTCAGCATACCATCATTCAAATGGCAAAGGCAAGCACATCCCTTCATTTTTGAATTGATCTTTGGAGCTAACATGGAAAGGTATAACACACCCTGCAGAGCACCACTGAACATCACTAAGCACTAGTTCTTCACAGTCTGAGTTCAGCACATCAAAGTATAATCACACATGTGCTGACACATCTCTGAAAATACCAGGTAATAGAGCAATACAGGGCACGTGTCCAAAAATCACATTATTTGAGCACTTTCATCAGCTGTAAAACCAAAAGACTTCTTCAGAATAAGCATGATAACATTCAAAGCAGTTTAAATAGATAAAACCGCATCACATCCTGTGACATCATCAAACTTCCCACCATATTGTTTAAAGCAGCAACCACCCATAGACCCAATTTTTTCACAAACAGTACAACAATGTCTTCTTTAAAACATACAAAATTCTAATCTCATAAAATAAAAATAAGTAAATGTACAATGACCTAGAATTATTTAAAAAGCATCGGGCAGTGAAAATAATATACAAACCGACATGATGCATAAACTTCTGCTATAAAACTGTCATGCATTGACCTCTCATGTGAAAATCTGCTTGCAGTTTTAAATAGCTAGAGATAGACACCATTTCATTAAGGCCTGGGGGGTAAGTGGCATTACATCTAAGTTGCCACATAAGCTCCCTGTATTCAAGGAGTAAATCCATCAGGCCCTCCTCCCCTTATTACACACTTGCTCTAGGGCACTAAATTTAAACTGGTGTTCAGGGAACTCCGTCATGTGTTTCCACAGTGCATTTTTGATGTTTTTCTTTTTGGTGTCATACCTATGTTGATAGATTCTTTTGTTAAGGCTATTAATTGTTTTCCCTATGTAAAATTGTTGACACTGCTGGCAGATAGCCACATATATCACACATTTACTAGTACAATTTAGCATTTGTTTAAGGAATATCCTTCCATAACCCAAAATATTTATTACTTCATTTTCTATAACATAAGGGCATTGTGTGCACCTGCTACATTTCCTCATACAATCTTTTATCTCACCTGAGGAACTTGTTTCTAGTAAATTCTTAATTGGCTTATCCCTTTTGTACACAATCAATGGTTTTTCACCCAACTTACTTTTATAATGCTGGCCACAGTCAAACAATACCCAGTTCTGGTCGATTATATTTTTTTATTCTCCCTAAAGGAGATTAAGTGATAATACCAGTGCAGCCTCAAATGGCTTTTCACTTCTAGACCCAGGACCATCTTCTGTCCCTCTCATTTCTACCTGGGCTGTTTTTTCTAACAATGGGAAGAAGTACCCTTCCAGCCTCTTATTTATCACCTCATTCAGTATAGGTTCTGTGAACTGTTTCAGGTACCCTTGTTTTATTAACATATATTGTAATATGTTCACTTCATCCAAAAATGTCTGGTAGTCACTGATCATTCTAGCCAACCTCACCCCCTTCACCAGAGATCGCTTTTGGTGTAAGGGGTGCCCACTATTCTAGTGCAAAAGGGAGTTGGAGTATGTTGGCTTCCAATATAAGGAGGATGTAAATGTGTGCTTCTCCCGGTCCTTAACTCTGGTGATATCAAGGAAGTGTATCCTCTCTTTGTTGGTCTCCATTGTGAATTGCAAGAAACTTGGAATTTAAAAACTCAATAATTCCTGTAATTCATCAAACGTGCCATTTCAGAAGATAAGTATGTCATCAAGGTAAACGCCATAAAACTTACAGTGTCTAAAATGTCCATACCTGAATGCCAAGCACTTTTCCCACTGAGCAAGGACAACATTAGCATATAAGGGGGTGCATGCCGCCCCAATAGCCACACCTGAATTTTGCTTGAATAATTGACCTTCAAAAAGAATATAATTATTTTTGAGAATAAGGTCCATTATGGTCCTGTACATCAATATTCTTGAGTGACTAATGCTAATGTGTCCACATAGGAAGTCTTAGAACATCATAATGCCCTCCTCGTGGGGGATCACTGTGAATAAATCCTTAATGTCTATTGTGGCCAAAATTTACTGATCAAAATATAGATTTTCCTCTATTTTCCTAAGACAGTCCTATGAATCTTTTAAAATATGGGAACAATTGTTCATGACCCCTTTAAGGTTTAAGTCTATAAATTTCACTAATGAAAATGTTTTTGCTCCTTTTGTATCAACTATAGGTCTTTGGGGGGGGTCTGTAATAGACTTTGGATATTGGAAATCCTGAATATCGTGGGGGTTGATGGACTGTCCTGTTGATAAAGGTCATCTCAGAAAGGGTGATCTGGTTGTGAAGTAGGAGGTCATTCAATGTGATGTCAGTCTTCCTGTATGCAATGTTTAGTTGGTTGACAGAAACCTCCTCATATATTTCATTATATAGATGAGTTAACATTTTCTCAATATACACTCGCTGATCCATTGCCACCAGACCACCCCTCTTGTCAGGTTTCATAAGTCGAATACTTTTGTCCCCCATGATACTATGTAATAGATTTTTCTCTTTTCTGGATAGATTCGAGGAGAAGGAATCCCTCTGTTTTCCGTAAGCCTGACTGATCTGAGTGGCACATAAGCATTCAAATACTTGTAACATAGGATGCAGGGATGGGTTGAAGGTGATGTTTATTTTTACCTATCTCAAAATAGCCAAATTGTATATTGGTGTCAAAATAAAGTCGCAAATATAATTTCCTGACAAAAACTTTTAAATCTAATAGAGTTCTCCATTTTTGGTCTCCTGACCAGGGACAAAATTGTGCCCCTTTTGGAACAAGGCAGCCCCTTCTAGTGTAATAACAGCAGTACTTAAGTTGAAAATTTTAAAATCTGCATGTACATTTGTGATGACAAAGTTGTGGTTCATTTCTCCCCACATCTTCCCTTACCATCTCGCTCCTGCTCCCCCCCTCCCCCATTGGGATCTTCCCCTCTGTGGATGGGAGTTCTGGTAATTCAAATTGTCCATCCTCTGCCCATTGTGGATCCCCCCCTCTGTTGTCTTTGGTTCAGAAGATGTTGGGACCTCCTCAGAGGTTCCTCTAAAGGGGCCCCTTGATCATAATTATTGCTAACTTCAGCAACTTCATTGGTTTCACTTTCAACAAATTCATTGTTCACACCATCATCCACAACATGCCCCCAATTGCTACTAGGAAGGGGATATGCTGTCCCGCTTTTGTGTTCATTGCTATCCCTGTTCAATTTCTTTGCTTTCTTGTTTTTAATAGCTAAAATAATTTTATCAATATTTACAAACACTGCATTCATTATTCGGTATTCATTAGCTTTAAAATTAAAACAGAGATTACCATGTACAACCTTGGTGCACATAAATCATCATTTTTTTATCCATTCTGCATTGAAACATTAAGTATTGCTTGGCATTAAAAGTCCACATTACCCAAGCATGAGCACATACCATGTCTAGTACCAGCACCATTCATTAAGATTTAAAGTCCATCATCATAACCTGATGATCCATGAATGATGCATTGTCCATCTTGTATTTCACAAGTGTGTGTGCCTCATATACGCAAGACAGGTTGGTAGATGTCACTGTTCATTCTGTTGTATACATTAGTTGCAGCATAGTTGACAGAGGTCAGCAATATTTATGAGTTATTGATCATAACATTGCACTTACTCCATCATATCAACAAATATGGATTTGCAGAAAACCTTCAACATCACAATATCTTCTGTGACACAGAATGAGAAGCTAATCCTATTTATACTGCACTGCCAAACTGTAAAGTCAGACTTCTGCAGTGACATTTGTGTTAAGTACTTTGTCCTTTAGATTGTGTCAATGGATAGGATGTTCTAATCTCACAGCAATCAACTTGTGTGTATATATGTGTGTGTATGGAGTTGTGTAAATATGCTATACTATTGCTGGCCTCAATAAAGCAGTAGCATGGAATTAATTTTACGCTAAAGGGTCAGTCCACATCAGTGTTAGACTCTTCTCCCAATATAATCTTCTCTGCAAAATAGTGATGATGTCAATCTTTATAAAGTGCACTCACATACTATAAAATCCTAACATCTGTGGTGCTGCTTGTGTTCAGTACTATGGCTTTTAGATTGTATAGTTAGATAGGGAGGGGGTTCTAATCCCATGGTAGTCAACTTGTGAGTCTATGTGTATGTTGTTTAAATATGACCTTAACTATTGCTGGCCTCAATAAAACAGTAGCCTGGATTTAATTTTACACTGTGAGGTGAGTCCACATCAATGTCAGACCCTTCTCCCAATATCATCTTCTCTGCAGCAGAACTCTGATGTCATCCTCTATGAACTGTACACACATCTCCTTTGCATGACACAGCTGATGTCATCCTTTCAAAGATGCAGTGTGGCTTACATGCAGTCAGACTTCTCTTGTGGTGTGTGCATATAATTCACTTGTTTGTAAATTGTTTCACTACATAGGTAGGGAGTACGAATACAGGAATAGGTGTTATCTATGACTGCATGTTTCCTCTTTTTACTGTGTAGAGCAGGCTACAAAAACATATATGAGTTATATCTGTATAGTGTGCTTGTGCTATGCAACCACTTTTTAGTGGCAACATGAAGGTAATACAAAGTGGTGATATCATTCATTGAAATGTGCAGTATCACAGTTGTCAGATAAATCTGCAGTTGTGCTTGTGTTTCTGTAAACCTTCATTAGCCTGTAATGTTAGCCATATAATTCAAATTCCTACATTATTGCTTACATTCAGTGTACATACTGTTAACAATGTTGTCACCGACATATGCTGTGTTCATGTGTAGATGGTGTTTCTTGTTATATGAGTTTATTTTAAATTTCCTCTGGAAAGGCTGTACTGAAAACTGATGCTGTCAATTGAATAGATTATAATTCCATCACAGATGTAGTTAAGCACCTCCTCAGGACTGACGACATAAGATGATGTAATGTATGTTGTTGCCTAAGTAAGGCCTGTGTTTCAGTAAGGGATGATATCCATATTGTACACAATTTGTTTTTATACCATCACAGTGACAAAAACAGGGGGATACAGGTGTGTTTTGGTATATCTTGCATCAGGCAATGTTGTCTGACATGCATAAGATTTTTTCTAACTTATTACAGTTATACATATTCCTTGATTTGTACACATGATGTAATGCTTTCGCATAACTACACATATGACAATTGATGATGCACGTATACCATGGCAGCTTCACCGATCCCACTTTGGTGCTGATTTTCTCAGTGCTTAGGTGAGTGTTCCAAAGCAGCATTGCATGACTGTAAGCATCTGTGTCCTTGACTGTTCTGCGTGAAAGTCATCCCCCCAATTATACTTTGAACTGTGGTAGCATTGTCACCTCACAGTAAGACGCTGTCCGGTTTGACTCTCAGCTAGAGCATCTTCTGCGTGGAGACATGAGTGAATGGGCGTACCTTCGTTGAAGGTTGTGCATCAGGGCTGGTAACTCGGCATGTAAAATCAACTACCAATCATTAGCGGACCGGAGTTCCTGTGTGGCGACCCCTAACCGGGAAAAGACGAAATACAACACATTGGCAGAGACATCCCCCATCAATTTTAGCAGATAAAAATTATGGGTACTTCACATAGGTGGAGTTCAACAGCTTTGATAACAGTTCCACTGTGGCAAATGTGATTTGTTGTACTGCTTGATGTTCAGTTCTAGCTTGGGGTTTCATTTTGTGTGAACATACTGATGTCACACAACAACCATTACATCACATCAATCTTATCCCTTGATATGTTGCATGGACACATAATGTAGCTTTAGATTTCATAGCAGTAGACATTTGTTCATTTGCCACTGCCATGGTGAAAGTGCTACTTTGGCACATGCATTGAGTACTTTGTTGTACATTTTTAAACCAAGACAGGAACCAGAAGGTCAAGAAGAAGACTTTATTTATAAAAAGATAAGCGCTTTCATCCCAAATACATTATGAGACTTCATCAGATAAAATAATGTTACAAATCTCCACATTTAAATACTGAACAAGTCACATAAACGCTTGTTCATATAATTACAATACCATCATTAAAAACTTTAAATTGCCTGGTTAGGTATCATAATATCTTAATATCATAATAACCTTAATAAAATCAATTTCAAAACAGAATTTAAAATAAAAAACAAAAACAATTTTGTTATACAAACATCAATACGAGGTACAATTATACCCTAACCAATCAGATCCATCCTCCTGAAACCCAGATCAATTAGGATATAGTTGTTTTGTACCAATCAACATTTACTCCCTAAAAGGATAACCCAATAAAGGCCACCTCATAAAATTTGGGCAGATTGGTTACATGTAAACCTGGAAAAAGTGATGACATAATTGACCTCCTTTTATTCAAATGTAAAACTTAAGAAACCCTCAAGAGACTAAAAATAAAAAACACTGTCTAAGAATATCATGCTCATGACAACCATAAAGCAATAATCAGTCTAATAGTGTACATATAAACATATGAAACAGAGCTCATCAAGATAACCAATCAAATTAGCCAGCAACAAAAATGGGCCAGTCAAGGAACACAAATAAAACATTACTTGTTTACAGACTCTCATTCATTTTCTACTACCTATTCCTAGTCTTCAAGATCCATCAAATAGGACAGCACAACTCATCCATGTCAATCAAATACATTCAATCCTCAAAAAAAAAAAAAAAAAAAAAAAAAAAACTCTCATATTGTTCCCATTATTTAAATGAGAAAACTGAAAGCCACAAAACTGTACTTCCTAGTAATAGCATTTATGTGAACACACAGCAAAGGCTAACAAAATCCACCAATTGCATCAGTCCTCACCGAAAATCATCCAATAAGAAACTCGAAGATACTCACCAACCCAAAACCTACTTTGTGATTATAATAACATAAAACAGTCAATGAAGGCCATCACAACATGGCAAAACAGCCAAATGGTTTCAATGATAAAGGCAGGAATAAAACACAAAACAGAGAGAGAAACAAATCCTGCTAATTCTTGATACTAAATAATGATTATGCTCAAAAAATTAATGTAATACATGCAAGCACATATGGCAAACTCATCAAGCCACCAACCAATACCAAACCCAGATTAAAGTATTACTTCAATTCAAAAAGGGGGGTGGGGTCAATCCTTTTAATTTAGTGCAAGCATTAGTGTTATATGAGAAATCAAGCTAGGTAAACAATAAATGAAAAATAGCTGATGAGCACCAAGAACAGAATCCATACAAACAGGCAGTAATAAATAACCAATCACATACGATCTCAGCAAAAATGGGCAAATCAACAAAAAAAAAAAAAAAAAGCAAAACACTAAGACTTGGAGACGGCTATAGAATCCAATATAAAAATATATATTCAACACAAGCACTTTTGTGGGTAACCCCACTTCTTCTGATGTCTAATACATTTTAAAAACAGCTCTTAGTTTAAATATCCTCTTGAGACACATGATTAAAACAAACCAATACATTGTTCTGGTGTGAACAAGCAAATTTAAAGCAACATCTTAAAAGGTACATACCATTAACTGAGCTAGAAATCTGAATGTATATGTATACACTTCTAAAAGTCTATTTATGAAGTATCTAGATTAAAATTTCTATAACATTTCAGTTTGCAGTCACAAACACAGAATATATCTGCACATATTTAAATTTTCCACTTCTGTTCTCCAAAACATATACAAGCCTGTAACAAGAAGTCAGTAATTTATCATAAAGGATAAAGGCTATCATGTAGCCTTCTCTCAGTTTTACCAATGTAAAATGTAATGAGATTAATGGAATTTCTTTTGATATTAAGGGGAAATTTAGTTGTGAGACTTGAGGTGTGGTTTATACAGCCTTATGTCAACAATGCTCATTTTTTAACATTGGTAAAACCGAGAGAAGGCTACGTGATAGGATTTATGAACACCTCTATGAAATTCGTAAGAATTGTCCAACAAATGCATTATATAAACACATTCATGATTGCCCAAGACATAGTTTTACAATTTTTATTACTGAAAAGTGGTACAAAGCATTAGGGGTGGTCTCTGGGCATTATATTTGCAAAAAATGGGAATTATATTGGATCTTGGGACTAAATGCTGTTTGTTGGCCTGGACTCATTGAGATAGCCTCTATTGGCTGTCTTTTGAAACTAAAATCAGGAAGTAGGTGATGGATTGGTTTCAATCAGTATTTTTGTTGATTGGCCCATTTTTACTGAGATCATATGTGATTGGTTATTTATTCTTGTCTGTTTATATGGATTCTGTTTTTGGTGCTCATTAGCTATTTTTCATTTATTGTTTACCTAGCTTGATTTCTCATATAACATTAATACTTGCACTTAATTACAAGGATTGCCACCCCCCCCTTTTTAAATTGAAGTAATACTTTGATCTGGATTTCTTATTGGTTGGTGGCTCAACGAGTTTGCTATATGTGCTTGAATGTATTGCATTCATTTTTTGAGTATAAGCACTATTTAGTTTCAAGAATTAGCAGGATTTGTTTCTGTCTCTGTTTTGTGTTTTATTCCTGCCTTTATTTATTTATTTTATTGATTTATTTTACATTTGTTGACCGGGATAGTCCAACTGGATGCATGTCCATTTTCAGTGGAGGCCCGGGGAGAAAAGCTCCAAGGGTAAGCAGATACAGCATTACATAATACCAGCATTACATATTACAAACAGACTATTTACAGAGATTACATAAGTAAGCAAGTTAAACAAGTTCCACAGGTTACAGTTTATCATTAAAACTGTTTGGCTGTTTTGCCATGTTGTGATGGCCTTCATTGGTTGTTTTTTTTTTTTTGTTATTATAATCACAAAGTGGGTTTTGGGTTGGTAAGTGTTTTTGAATTTCTTATTGGGAGATTTTCGGTGAGAAGTGATGCGATTGGTGGATTTGGTTAGCCTTTGCTCTGTGTTCACATAAATGTTATTACTATGAGGTACCATTCTGTGGCTTTGAGTAATCTCATTTAAATAATGGGAACGATACGAATGTTGTTTTTTTTGGGGGGTTGAATATATTTGACTAGTCTGGATGAGTTGTGCTGGCCTATTTTATGGATCTTGAAGATGAGGAATAGGTAGTAGAAAATGAACAAGAGTCCATAAACAAGTAATATTTTATTTGTGCTCCTTTACTGGGTCATTTTTGTTGCTGGCTGATTTGATTGATGGTCTTCATGAGCTTGGTTTCATATGTTTTTATATACACTATTAGACTGATTATTGCTTTATGGTTGTCATGAACATGATACTCTTAGTTAGCGGTTTTTATTTTAATCCTTTGAGGGTTTCTTAAGTTTTTTACATTTAAATAAAAGGTGGTCAATTATTTCATCTCTTTTTCCAGGTTTGTGTGTAACCAATTGGCCTGGCCTTTATTGGGTTATCCTTTTAGGGAGTAGATGTTGATTGGTACAAAACAACTATCCCCTAATTGGTCTAGGTTTGGGGAGAATGGATCTGACTGGTTAGGGTATAATTGTACCTCGTATTGATGTTTGTATAACTGAATTGTTTTTGTTTTTATTTTAAATTATGTTTTGAATGTTTTTTTATTAACGTTATTATGATATTAAGATATTATGATACCTACCTAGGTAATTTAAGGTTTTTAATGATGGTATTGTAATTATATAAACAAGACTTTGTCATGTGAAATTCAGTATTTAAATATGGAGATTTGGAATGTTATTTTATCTGGTGAAGTATTGTAGTGTATTCAGGATGAAAACATTTATCTTTTTGTAAATAAAGTCTTCTCCTTGACCTTCTGGTTCCTGTCTTGGTTTAAATTTGTAGTTCATCTCTTTGAATTTACTTTGGTGTACATAAGTGCATTCCAGTTCTTGGGTGGTACATGTACAGACACACAGAGAAACCTTTCTTGACCACTGAACATTGACGTAGGACTGATCACAACTGTACACAAATGAGCATAGGTTCATAGGTAGGTACTAGGCTATCGGCCCAAGGGCCTACATAAGCCTAGTCAACAAGGTTGCCTGGCTTACACCACCCAAGGAAGTTATTTTCCTGTGCCACTGTTGAGCAGAGACACAGAAGTGATCCCCGGGTGTATTTCCTATTTCCCATCCACTCATCAAGATTTTTCTTGAAGAGTGCTAATGAATGACATAGATGGTAGCCTGTTCCAGAGTATGGGAAGTCCCTGGGACAGGAATCTATCCCTCCAGCATGTCCTGTTTATTGTGGTGACAAGGTTTAGGTCCCTTGAGCGTGTATCTCAGAGGAATTGAGATTTCTTTAGGTGTAGCATGTCCAACATCTTTGGGTTTAACATAGCTTTATATGTTAGGCAGAGATCACCTCGGAGTAGGTGATATGCTATGGAGTAAAGCTGGAGTTTTTTGAGGCGGTCAATGTAGGGCATTAGCTTGAGGCCAGTAATCCTCTTTGTGAGGTACTTCTGTGGCCTTTCCAGCTGCTGCAGATGTCTTGTGACATCCAAAAGGGGCGTTGTACTCTATAATGGGTCAAATGAGTGTCGAGTAGAGGGAAACAATTACCTCTTTTTTCCTGGATGAAAACCCTGTTATAATGAGGTGTGCCACATAGAAGGACTTCCTGACTACTGTGGCAATGTGACTATCAAAGGAGAGATTACTGTCCACCTGGGTTCCAAGGTCTCTTACCACACATCCAGTGTTAAGTAGATTGCTGCCTTTGTGGTAGTTCATGGGTACAGAGTTTTTACCAAAGGGGATGACACTGCACTTTTTGGCATTGAGCTTGAGGCCATGGCTTTGACACCAGGCATCTGTCTCAGCGAGGCCCTTCTGTAGGATGTCCACATCATTTGGGGACTTGACTATGGCTCCTAGTTTGCAGTCATCTGCAAGCTTCATTAGCCAGAGGCCTTCTGTGTTAGCCTGTACTTCAGAGAAGTAGATACCAAACAGGAGAGGTCCCAGGATGGAACCCTGTGGTACTCCACTTGTCACTGTTTTGAGGTCAGATTTGGAGTGTGCAACTTTTACAGTGTGGGTTCTGTCAGTGAGCCAGTTGGCAACCCATCTTGTGACTTAGGGATTTATACCTAGTTTAGTGAGTTTAGCTATAATTCCAGAATGGGGGATGGTGTCAAAAGCCTTGGCGAGGTCAAGATAGGCTGTGTGAACTGCCTTACCCTCAACTACGGCTTCGGTGACTGCCTCAAAGAATTTGATCAGGTTCAGGAGGCATGATCTGCCTTTCACAAACCAAACTGGGTGGGATCCAGAGTTTGGTGGTTACCAATGTCTGTTTACAAGTTCCATGATGATACATTCCATGGCCTTGCAGACCAAGCTCGTCAGGCTAAAAGGTTGACAGTTCCTGGGATCAGTGGTGGCTCCCCCTTTGTGGAGTGGGATAACTGTTGCTGTGCACCATTCAGGGAGCACACATCTAATTGCCACCAGTCTGATATGCTGACATGAAATTCATTATCAGGGAATCCTTTCTTATTCACACATTAACTTCATTTGTTAGTGACAATGCCCATTGCTACCTTCTGTGGCAGATGCCAACAATACACAACCCTGGGAAATATGTTGCATCATAGTGTGGTGTTTGCATCTGTTCTTATCTGTCTGCACAATAACTGTGTCAGGCAGAAATGCCTTATGTGTGGTTATTACATATATCACACTCTGCTCCACACAGGCACACACCTTTGTATGGGATGTATAACCATTAGAATATTGAAGTGCATAATTCTCTTCAAGGGTGATAATCCTCATGCATGTGTTAAGCCTATTTCTGTGGCATACACAGTTAATACACAGGTCAGTGCTAACATAGATGGGATGAGTTCAAATCTTGCAAAAAGAGATTGTGGCTTCTGAGCCTTTCCTATTTTTCCAGCATGATATATTGACAAAATGCATGCTGTACAAATATCCCATAATTTATTTATTTTTTATTTATTTGCAGTTGGTTTACCAGGATAGTCCATTGGGCCAAAAATAACCCATTTTCAATGGAGTCCTGGGGAGAAAAGCTCCAAAACAAAGATTACAAAAAGATTACATTAGTTTACAATTTCAATCATTTGTAGATTAAAGACAAATCTTTAAACAGTAGTAACAAAAAGATTACAGCAGTTTAAAATTTCAGTCATTTGTGAGTTCCAGAAAAAAAAAAACAAAGGTTAAGCAGTTACAATGATAATTTCTGGGTTTCATGTTGTAGAAAACTAAGATATGAGCAGATGCAATAAAGATTTTAGGTTAAGTTTTGTATAAAAGCAAGCATTGCTGTGGAGTTTTAGGATTTCTGGAATTATAAGATGTTGTTACAGTTGGCTTATTATTTGGTGTCTAGTAATGTATGATATAGTTGTTTGTAGGAGGTGGAGAAGAGGCTATGAGGGGTGGGAGCAGGAGCAATCTCATGAAGATGTTAAATGTGAGTGCAGTGATTTTTTAAAGGCAGGGAGGTTGGTGGTGATATTGATAGATGGAGGAAGTGAGTTCCATGCCAGGGCATAAGACAGGAGGTTTTGTCCTGGAGAGTGAAGGGGTTTGTACTGCTCTATTAGGTTTTGGTTATTAGATCTTAGGAGTCTTTGTGGCATGTGCATTTTAAAGGTAGAGTTGAGAGAGGGACAGAGGGAGGGGTGAAAAATTAGGTTGTGAGCAAAAGTGAGCTGAGTATATGAGAGATAGTGAGGAAGCTCTAGCCAATTGAGTTTGTGAAGAGATGTACAGTGATGAGTAGATGATTTGTGGATGGTGGCAAATTTGGCAATTTTATTATAACAGGAGGCCAGTTTAGTTTTGAGAGATGATTGTAGGTTTGTTAGGAGAGGGGCACCATAAAGGAGAGAGGGGATGAGAAATGTAGTAGCGAGAGTGATCTTTGTAGATGTAGTGAGGAATTGATTGTTTCGGTAGAGCATGCTAAGTTTTTGGTGTTTTTTTTATGTTTAGTTGTAGGTGGCTATTGAATTTAAGCTGGTCATCTATCTGGACTCCTAGTAGTTTGGTTTCAGATACCAGTTCAAGAGGTGTGTTATTCTGGCTAGTGATGGGGAATAGTTTTATATCAAAGGTGTTGGTTTTTGAGGGGGTAAATACCATAAGTTTGGTTTTTGATGCATTGAGTGCTAGATGATTGTCCTTCATCCACTGTTCTGTGGTAGAGAAGGCATCTTGAGTTAGTTTTAAGAGAGTGGGGATGGATTTGGCTGAACATATAATTGTAGAATCATCTGCATATTGAATAAGTTTAGCATGGGGAACTGAGTGGAAGAAATCATTTATGAATATATTGAAAAGGAGAGGGCCCAAGATGGAACCTTGGGGAACACCAGTGGGTGTGTTAAGGAAAGAGGAGATGGCTTTTTTCCACTTGACAGCTTGTTGTCTGCTGGAGAGATAGCTGGTGAACCAATTGAGAGAGGAAGGGGATAGGTTTAGGTTAGATAGTTTAGTTAGGAGAAGGTTGTGAGAGATAGTATCAAAGGCCTTAGAGAGGTCAAGAAAGAGGGTAGATAAAGTGGAGCCAGAATCTCTGGTTTTATTTACAGTTTCCAGGAAGGAAAGGAGGGCAGTCATGGTGCTGTGACCTGGTCTGAATCCGTGTTGTGTGGAAGTTAGTAAGTTATTATCTAAGAGATAGGGAAGGAGTTGAAGATGGATACATTTCTCTAGAAGTTTTGATATAGGAGAGAGGATGGTGATGGGACAAAAGTTAGTAACATTGTTATTATTGCCTCCTTCGTGCAGGGGAATGATGAAAACCCTTTTCCAGAGTTTGGGTACAAGACCTTCTTGGATAGAGCAATTGATTAGGATGCTGATGGGGAAGGCAATGGCTTCGGCAGCTATACCGAGGAAGGATGATGGAATGTTATCAGGGGCATTGGAGCATGGTTTTAGCTTTTGAAGGAGTTTTCTTATGGTAGAAGTAGGAATAGGTTTTAGGGAGAATGGTGGGAGTTGGGAGGCTGGATATGAAGGGGGTGATGATAGGGAAGATGCAGAAGTAGGGGGTGAGTTGTTATTAGAGAAAGATGAGGTTAGTTTGGAAATAGAGTCTATAAAAAATGAGTTGAATTGGGTAGCCAGATCTATATCTTGTGCATTTTGGTCTGGGCTTGGGTTTTCTGTTGAGCCAGGTTTTAGGAGGGTAGTGATGCCTTTCCAGAATTTTTGTGGATTGGTTTTGTGGTTGTTTTGGAGTAAGGAGAAGTAATTCTGTCTATCAGTTTTGATAAGCTTTTTAACTCTATTGCAAAGTGTTTTTAATTCATTAAGGGTGCTGGGAATTTTGTTTCTTTGGTAACGTGCCCATGTTTTGTCTCTGAGTCGCATAGCAGTTAGTGTGTTTTTTGTTAGCCATGGGGTGGTTTTGTTTCTTATTCTTTTGTTTTTTATGGGGGCAAAACTATCCAGCAGTTTTAGGAAAGTTGTATTGAAGTGTGCAACAGCATTATCTAGGGGTAGAGTTTTTAGGGGGTTCCAGTTTATTGATTTTAGGGAGTCTGAAAAGGTTATTGGGTTGACGTTTTTTAGGTAGCGAGTGCTGATGTAATTATGGGTTACTTGCAATGGAGATGGAAGACGTCTGGTGAAAATGGGAAGGTGGTCACTGAGGGAATTAGAAAGAGTTCCACTATCATTGTAGTAGTGAGAGACTAAGATCCAGTCTAGGGTACTTCCAGTGGAGAAGTCTTTAGAGGGCCTAGTAGGGAGGTTGATGAGCTGAGAGTACTTATAAAGTTTGATGTTTAGGCGGGGTGTAGGTGAATGAATGGAAGACCAATTAATATCTGTGTCACCCATGATAATAGTTTCATTACTGATATTGGTAGAAAGCCAGGATAGGATATCCTCAAGTACTGAGATATTGTCTCCAGGGGGGATGTAAAGTGATGCTATGCAAATGTGTTTGTGTTTATTTAAAGAAAATAGAGCTAGAACTAATTCTGCATTGGAGAAGTGAGGAATGGGTTTGTTATAGGGAGTAATGGATAGGGTGGATGAGTAGAGTAGAGCTACTCCTCCACCCTTTTTTTGTACCCTGTCTTTTCTGATGATAGAGTAGTTTGATGGTACTATTTCAGCATCTTTTATATGAGGTTTTAACCAGGTTTCCGAAATAGCTAGGATGTCAGGCTTATTGTGGTGAAGCCAGGCATGAAGATTGGGGATTTTGTTAGCTATGCTTTGGGCATTTAGAGAAGCTAATAGGATGGATTTAGATGTAGGGTAAGTGGTGTTTGGGCCTGGGTTAGGGTGTATATCTCCTGATAGAAGTATGGTTGATAGGAGTTGGATAATGTTGGTTGGGTGTTTGAATTGTTTTGTTTGTATCTTGTATGTTGCTGGGTTTGTGTGGATGTACTGTCCCTGCATACTATCATCTCAACTCAGCATGTCAATGACATATGGCATGCAATTATCTTCTGTTACAATATGTGTAACTGTCACATCTTATAGTATAATTTCTGCCTTTATTTATCTATATTTGTGTAACTGTTGCATATAGTATCATGTCTGCTTTTATTTATCTATATTTTCTCAGGAAGTGTAACCACCATTAATTATTATGATATATGTATTGAAATTTTTTATTATTACAAAATTGTCTTTGTGACATTAGCACCTTCACGTCAGTTATCTGTGTAGCATTTCAGTTTTTATTCTCCCCTCTTACAAATTTCTGTATACATCAGTTTGATTACTGTGCACATGTCCTTGGTACACTTTTCCTGTCTGTTAACCCCTGTATTGCAGTTCACCTTGATGTCTCTCTCCCATCTTATTTTGTATTCCTATGTTCGATTTATGTGCACAGTATACTCTACGCTTTGCCTGCCTGTGCACAGCTTGCATTATTTGCTTTATGTAGCTCTTCTTGCTGTCCACATAAACATGCTTAATAGGTTTCTCCTTAGCCAAGTTTGTTTGTTTGTTTACCATGCGTGCTCATGCTATTCAACACATTTTCCTGGCTGCCAACATTGTTGTTGGCCATGAAAACACGCTTGTATTCATGTAAGCATGATGAGTAGCATACATATGTGACTAACCCTGCTGCAAATCACTCTAGCATGTAAACATCGTGTAGGCTTCACGGAAAGCCTACATGATTGTTCATGAATCCCACAGTATGTTTATATATGCCTAATGTTTCACCTCAGGTTACTGATTGAAGTACAATGCATTCTACTCTTGCATTTCCTAGAGTTACCACCTTTGGAACTGATGAAAATTTGACAAGATCCCCACCCTTTGCTCTATCAATTGTCCCACCCATATCAGTGAGTAAATGTGCATTGCTTATCTTTCAAAATAAATAATCATGCTAACAACACTTTTAAAGAAACAACAAATAATATGATAACTGCAACAGATGAGCAAATATGTAAACATGTTGCACATGTTAAAAGATATAGGCCAGGAGTCATTAATAGCTACACCAATTGCTGTGATTGTGTTGGTGTTGCACAGTGATGCCAACATGACAGTGTGCAATTTGGTATTCATTATGCAGCTCTACACAATGCATAGAACCACATAACAATGGGATATGGCAGAATCTGCTAATAAAAGCATAAGGAGATGAAGCACGGGTTGGTTAACCAATCCAGTATGGCGGAGCTATTCAGGAAGTTATAAAGCAATTGTCTACAGCTGCTGTAGGCTTTTACCATGTAGACCAAAACATTTGTAATACAGGCATGATTACACTTAGACAAAAATACATGTTAGGGGTTGCTGCTGCTATTATTATGCTGTATGTGTAACATGCTTTAAATCAGGGTGGCACTGCTGCTCCTGTCAGACCTCAGGCAAGAAGAAGAATGGTGTTTAGACCTTGTTTAACTTATCATGGACTGCATGAAACAGAAATTGGTAGACAGGGAAACACTGGAGAAAATATGCAACCTCTGTCTTTTTCACCTCAAGCCCTAGGGAAATCATAGCGAATCAATCCAAGTTAAAACAGAGGTATGTGTATCATTATGTAGAGTAGCTACTAGTACTTTCCAGAGACCAACAAGGATATATTAGGGGTGTCACAGGCATCAGCCTCTAGAATATTTCATCACTTTTTAAATGCAATGCTACTACATGCAAGGGAATATATCTGTTTCCCATGAACACCACAGGAGAGAGCAAGAACCATGCATGAATTTTACCCAATAGTACACTTCCATGAAGTTTTGGGGGCCATTGATTGCACACACATAGAAATGAAAGTCCAACCAGAAGAACAAGGAAAGAGGTACATCATCAGAAAATGTTTCCAGTACATAAACTGTCAGGTTGTCTATAATGCCCAATGGATCATCTACAATGTCTGTGGAAGTAACCCAAGCAGTTTCCATGAGTCACACATATGGCACACTGGTGAGCTGCACACCAGGTTTGCTAGGGATGACATCCCTCAAGGACATCTAGTGGGAGATGCAGGTTATGCTCTTGAGCCCTGGCTTATGACACCTATGAGAAACTCACAAAACTCTACCAAACAAGGATACAATGAGGCCCACCCCCAAACAAACAATATCATAGAACATGTGTTTGGGTTGATTAAATCAAGCTTCTAGTGTCTAAACATATCCAGAGGTGCACTACAGTATGATGTGGGCACCTGTGCTGAAATTCCTACAGTCTGTGCCATTGTTACACAATATCATTCTGAGGAAATAGCACCATCAAGTACACCAAGGGAAAGGACTGCAGTTTCAAGGACCACAGACAGGGTCAGGAGGAGCAGCAGATACAGATGAAGAGTCTTAGGGAGAGCTACCAGCTGAAGATGGTGTTGTTAGATTGGAGGTGTGCACAGTATGCTTTGGTTGTGGCTAAGAGGCAAAGGATAGCACACTCAACCACTACCTAGATCAAAGCTTAAGATCTCATGCACAAACAAATAGGAAAACTGATGCATGTCAGATTCCACAACCTTTACTTAACCATCTGTTCTGTGTTAAGGCTGTGTTCTGAGAGCATCAGAGAGGGAGATCCCCCAAGGACACAATACATACCTGCACTAATGATGACGAAGTATGGTAAATGTAAATAAAATAAAAATCTTAAAGCACTGTTTACCCTCATATCAACACAGGTATCTGTCCTATGACTAAACACAAGTTAATGCTAATCCACTCCACCCACAATAACCCCCAATCCAACCGCACACAGTCACACCACAACCGCCATACCAACCCTGAAACAAAATATATAAAAAGTATATTTAGAACTCAAAAATCAGAACATACTGTATAACCCATCTGTAATGGAGATAACACAGGTTTAAACTTTGCAATATATTTCTGCACTGACAGTTTAGCAATTCTCATTTGAGCATGTCATAAGTTATATTAAACTGTTATAACGTCCTTATCTACTGCTGTGGAGTCCAGTCTGGTAAAAATACACAAACAGAATACATTTTCTTTTTCCTCTTAACACAGATAATAACACCAGATCTCCCAACATACTTACAATAGCATTATCTGTAAAACATGTGCAAGCATTACATCAAAATTTAATTATTTTTGTCATGTAGCATTCAGTAGTATAACTGTAGAAATGCAGTAATGGCTATGCCATAAGTAAGGAATACATGTAAATGCATAACAACTATATAAATACTCTTCAGCAGTCACTGCATTTCACCTGTGTATTTACAAAATGGAAGCATTATTTAAAAAATACCTACATATCTTGACAATACAGTAAGGCAGAAACTAGTTAAAACACCCAATGTCCTGCTTTTCAACCAATATTTAGCTCTGTTTCAAAACATTATCCCTAGCATGATAGAAGGGCACTACCTACAAAATTATCATCATTTAGTGCAGAGTTGGCCCTCTGAGCATTGAGAGTATGCAAATGAGTTGTGAAATCATTAGCATTCCTGAATACCAGAATCTGTACTAAGTGAAGGGAATGTAAACATGGTGTAATGACCTATATAATTATATGCATAGGTTCTTAGATTCATAGGTTCATAGGTTGGTACTAGGCTATTGGCCCTAGGGCCTATACAAGCCTAGCCATAACAATTCCCTGGCTATTTCTTCCCACACTATTTACTTCCCTGGACCCCTGTTTAGCAGGGTGACTGACATGATCCCTGGGGTGAATTTACATTCTCCCATCCAGTCATCAAGGTTCCTTTTGAAGAGATCCAAAGAGGTACTCTGCTTGGCATGTATGGGGAGCCTATCCCTCCAGTATGTTTTGTTTATTGTGATGACAAAGTTTAGATCCCTGGAGTGTGTGGCTCTGAGGGACTGGGATTTCTTTAAGTGTAGCATGTCCAAAAGCTCTGGGTTTGACATGGCCTTGTATGTTAAGCAGAGATCGCATTGGAGTAGACAATATGCTACAGAGTATAACTGGAGTTTTTTAAGGCGGTCAGCATAGGGCATCTGCTTCAGGCCTGTGATTCTTTTAGTGAGGTATTTCTGCAGCCTTTCCAGTTGTTGCAGATGTCTTGAGAGGTACATACCAAATGGGGCATTGTATTCTATAATGGGTCTAATGAGGGATGAGTACAGTGGGACAATGACCTCCTTTTTTCTGGATGAAAAGCCATTAGAGATGAGGTGTGCCACATAGAAGGATTTCCTGACTGTTATGGCGATGTGGTTATTGAATGTGAGACCACTGTCCACCTGTGTCCCTAAGTCTCATCACACTTTCAGTGTTTAGTATACTGCCACCTATGTGGTAATTCACGGGTACATGTTTTTTCTCAAAGGGGATAACTATACATTTCTTGGCATTGAGCTTGAGCCCATTGCTCTGGCACCAAGCATATGTTTCTGTAAGGCCCTTTTATAGAGTATCAACATAATTTGGTGATTCAATAATGGCTCCCAGTTTGCAGTCATCTGCAAACTTTGTTAGCCAGAGTCCATTAGTGTTGGCCTGTACGTCACAGAAGTAGATGCCAAACAAGAGCGGTCCCAGGACTGAACCCTGAGGTACTCCACTTGTCACTTGTCTGGAGCTGGATTTGGAGTCAGCTACTTTTACAGTGTGGGTTCTGTCAGTAAGCCAGTTGGCAACCCATCGAGTGACGTAGGGATTAATGCCCAGCTTAGTACGTTTATCTATGATTCCAGAGTGGGGGATGGTGTCAAAGGCCTTGACAAGGTCCAGATAGGTTCTGTGGACTGCCTTATGCTTGTCCACAGCTCTGGAGACTGATTCAAAGAAGTCAATCAGGTTCTGGAGACAAGATCGGCCTTTCATGAACCCAAACTGCATAGGTCCAGTGTTTGAAGGTTGCCAATGTCTTTGTTTATAAGTTTCATGATAATACTTTCCATGGCCTGGCAGATCAGGCTTGTCAGACTGATGGGGTGGTAGTTCCCGGGATCCAAGGTGGATCCTTCTTGTGGAGTGGGATAACTGTAGCTGTGGGCCACTCAGTGGGCATGAAGCCTGAGGTGAGGGTATAATTAAACATGACACTTAGGTGAGGTGCCAGTTAATTTTGTAGTTCATGTAGTACACAGCCCGGGATGTCATCTGGTCCCATGGATGCTGTATTTTTAGCTTTGGAGAGTGTGTTTTTTACCTGTGTGGCCGTTATTACCAGAATTTGGCAATCTTCCGGTATTGAGATGGGCCATTTAGGGGGTGGGAGGGGGTGAAGTTGGCACTGAATCGATCTGCCAGGATATTGGCAATATCCTTGGGATCAGTATATTCAATGCCATTCTGTTGTAGCTCAAAGCAGATCTGAGCATTGCCATTTAGATTCTTGACATAGTTATAGAATGCCTTGTGTTTGTCTTTCGAATCTTTGGCAATTTTATTTTCGTAACTAGCTTTGGAGGATTTTATGAGGGATCTCAGTTTCTTACTGAGGCTGGTAAGGGAGTTTTTTGCATCCTGGGATTTTCCTCTTTTCTGCAACAGTTGCTTCCTTTTGTTGTAAAGTTTGCTTATGGCAAGGGACCACCAGATTGGCTTCCATTTTTGGAGGAGTGCATCTTGGCTCTACTTGGGATGGCACGATTCATGCATGAGTGGATGTGCTCGTACAGTGCCTTAGTGTAGGATTCAGCAGTCAAACTTTCAGTTCCCGTCTGCATGGGTGTCATGAAGTTTGTAACTTCTGATTTGAGTAGCATGAAGTTGGCTTTAGAGAATTTTTTTGGAGGTTTCCTTACTGGGGGGTGGGGGTGGGATGTGGATGTTAAGGGTGATTAGCTTAAGGTCTGACCTGACCAACGACGGGGTGACCATAGGTGTGGAGCATTGATTTCCCATGTTGGTAATGACCAGGTCTAGGATATTAGAGCCCCTGGTGGGACTATGGATTAGTTGACCAGGGCATTGAAATTTATGGATTCTAAGAACCGTAGGGCAAAGGTGTTGGTACACGAGTAGTTTTCCCAGTTAATGGCAGGGTAGTTGAAATCACCCAGTATTAGGGTTTTTGGCTGTATATTAATATTTTCCAGTATGTTTAGAAAGGTGTAGTGAGAATCTTGGGGCATGGTGGGGGATCTGTAGCAAGCTACAATTTGGATTGCAGTCTTACCTAGTGTTAGTTGCACCTGGAGAATTTCAGACACATTTTGTTGGGCAACTAACCTGGTGGTGTGAATATCCTTGGTGAATATCGATACTCCTCCACCTTTAGTGTTTCGATCCTGGTTTGGTGGCCGAAAAGTGTGGTAAGAGTTGTAGCCTGGTATTGCAGAGGTGCTCTCTGGAGCCTTGAGCTAGGTCTCAGTTACTGCACAGATATCAATGTTCTCCATTTTTAGGAGTGCCTCAAGAAAGTGCATTTTGTTGTTTAGACTTCTAGCATTGAGTAGCATTACCTTCAGATTTTGCATGCTTGTACCTGTTACGGTGGTGGTTTTGTCCTTTGAACTTTGCCTAAAAAAGGCACTATAGGGGTGGCAAGAGCCTTTGCCAGTAACCTGAATCCCAGGGGTGACAGGTGCAGACCATCTCTGGCAAAGCATCATGGTCTGTTGATCATGTTATCCCAGGCAGACAGATACTGGATCCTCTTTGAATGACAACAGGAGCTTCGCCAATTGTTGAAGTCAATCATTTTGTCCTTATATTGTGGTACACCCTCAGCAACGAAAGGACAAGCACTGAGAAGTGTTACATGTTAACGACTTGCAGATGTCTATGATTACCCTGACAGCATTCACAGTCTCCCCTCTCTGATGTACACTTTGTCAGGTTGTGTCAGGAACAAGTATCTTAAAAACAGTCTGTATGTGCATTGACTGGTATATAGCAGCTCAATAGTCCTAACTTTTCAATTCTGGCATCTTTATGTTTTGTCTCATTTAATGAGATTTGTGCACTATTTGGCAGTGAGTGAATTACTTTCATGGCCTAAGGAAAAAGTTGAAAAGGCTGTTTAGGCTACCATAGGTCACACAAACCAGGCAGATGGCATTGCTTAGCTGACAGCCCTCTGGATAGTACTCAAGGAAGAAAAAAATATCTAACTTGTATCTTTCTCTGTGACACAGCATGTAAGTGTAGTAAGCTATTAGATGAAATATATTGGACACAAGGTTCAAAACCACTGACATGATACTTTTGCAGAGGATTGTCAGAATATATATTTAATCAGATTTTGTGATGCCATAGTTTTTTGTTTAAAATCAACTGTTGTCACTATTGCTAAGAACAAGTGATCATTGTTGTGTCCTGTGTAACAAATGTCACTAGCTACAGGTCTGATACTATGCTCCAAAAAGTCCATGTCTGATGCTGCATGGAGATACTCTTCTTGCTCTGGTTATTGCTACATATACCTATGCATTGCATTCCATCCATTATCTTTAACTGTCATAACAGATATTACCCTGCAATGCCTGTTCTATATCCTCTCTGCTTGGCATCTCACAAACATGGTTTACTACTTAAGGGAAAAGCTTAAAAATCTAGTTTAGTCTGCCTTAGGTAGTGCAGAAAAGCCTGGCAGCTTTGTGCAGTTGGCAACACTCTGGATAACAATCATTCCAAAAAATACAACTGTCAGTATCTTTCTCTGTGGTGCTAGATGTAAGTGAGGGGAATCAACAGAAATAAAGTACATGAAGCACTGTTTGAATCCCATTTAGAGAACACTTTGCCATAATTCACAATATTTACTTTTCCATTTTTCCACTTAAGGATGCATTTTCTTTCAGCTTGGCATCATGCAAACTCAATTCATTATCTAAGGTAAACAATTAAAAATTTAGTTAGTTTGCTTTAGGTAGCTCAAGCACACTTATCAAAAGTGTGCCGTCTTCAGCACCATGGGCAGTACTGAGAGGAGAAATTCTAGATATTATAGAGGTATATCTGTGGCTCAAGGTGTAAGACCTTTGACTTTTGATGTGACTTTTGATAAACAATGCAGGTTATTAAGCACAAGTAGGACCTCCTAAGCTGATTGCTGAATTTAGGATTGGGAACATGCTCCACTTCTGTTAGTATTATGACCTATAACCTATGTATGATATGGAAGTAAGTATCTAGCCAATCAATGCTGTTACTCATTATGCTTTCATTTATATTTCACAGCTGCAAAGGAGAGTGCTGCAAATTGTGAGGTTCATCAGGACAGATTAACTCACTTCAGAGAGGCACAGGGAGTGTATGAAGGGAATCATGAGCAGATATAGGATCATAGGATCATACAAAGTTACTAGGCTATTGGCTCTGAGGCTCTTATAAGTTTAGCTAGGAGTTTAGCCCATGTTTAGACAAGTCAGCAACCAAAGCCCCTGTCCAGCAGGGACACGTGGAATCCCAGGAGTTTATTTTCTGTTTCCCATCCAGTTATCCAGTTGCACTTAAAAAGGGATAATTAGGTAGTCTTCTTGACATGGAGAGGGAGTCTATTCCACAGATGGGGGAGTCTCTGGGACACAAATCTGTCCCGCCAACAAGCCCTATCTATTAATATCACAGACAGGTTGAGGTCGCACATATGGGTTGCTGTAGTGGAGCTTGACTTGCGGATATGCAGCAGTCCCATCAAGGCAGGGTCTGAGATTGCTTTATATGCTAAACAGAGGTCACCCCTGAGGAGTCTGATGAAACTGAGTAGAGGGATTAGGCTTTTAGCTTATCTGTGTAGGGTAGATGTTTCAGGCCATGGATTCTCCTAATGAGGAGCCTATGTGGTCTTTCCAACTGCTGCATGTGCTTTGTGAGGTACATGCTGAAGAGGGGGCATTGTACTCAATAATTGGACTTATAAGGGAAGAATACAGGGATGTTATAACCTCTTTTCCCTGGATGAAATACCCTTACTTATGAGGTTGGCCATGTAGAAAGCGTTGCATACAATGGAAGCAACATGCTGGTCAAAAGCCAGATTGATATCAACCTGAGTGTCCAAATCCCTCACTACTGATTGTGTAATTAGGACGTTGTTATTAATGTGATAATGTGTGGGGATGTCCTTCTCCCATAGGGGATAATGATGCATTTTTTGGCATTCAGCTTGAGGTTATGTTTCTGGCACCAGTCATTTGTTTGGGTGAGATCCTCTTGGAGGACATCTACATCACTTGAGAATTGATGACTGCACCCAGCTTGCAGTCATCTGCAAACTTGGTCAGCCATAGTCCACTGGTTTTGGCCTGCACCTCAGAGAAGTATATCCCGAATAACAGAGGCCCCAAGACCGATCCCTGGGGTATGCCTCTCATTATGGGTCGATTGCCTGAGATTGTTTCCCCTATTTTTATTAGGTGGGTTCAATTAGTGAGCCAGTTTGCTGCCCATCTGGTAACATATGGATTGATGCCTAGTTGAGAGAGTTTATCTACTATGCCCGAGTGGGGAATAGTGTTGAAGGCTTTGGCCAGGTCATGGTAGGCTGTGCGCACCATCTTCCCTCTTTTCCATGGCTTTAGTTAGTGTCTCAAAGAAGATGACCAGATTTAACAGACATGCTCACCCTTGACAAAGCCAGACTGTGTGGGGTCGAATGTTTAGAGGTTGCAAATGTCCCTGTTAATGAAGTCGATGATAATCCATTCCATGGCCTTGCAGATCAGGCTAGTTAGGCTGATGGGTCTATAATTTCCTGGATTGGTGGATGCCCCACCTTTCTGTAAAGGGATGACAGTGGCTGTCCTCCACTTGGCTGCGACAAAGCCAGTACTAAGGTTTTGGTAGAATAGGGTGCCTAATGGTGCTGCAAGTTCATGCCTGAGTTCATGTATGATGCAGCCAGGGATGTTATTGGGTCCCATGGAGGCTGTATTTTTGCCTTTGAGAGAGCAGTGATGACCTGTTCCCCTAGAGATACGGGGTGGGGGACAGGTACTGGATATGTCCTGATTTACTGATGGGGACAGAGGGGAGAAGTTTTCACTGAATCTGTCAACCATTAGATAGGCTATATCTACATTTGTGTATGTGTTGTCCTTGACCACCAGTTCTGAACACATCTGGGTGCTTCCTTTGAGATTTTGGACATATGTGAAGAAGGCCTTATGATCGTCTCTAGTAGATGTGGCCGATTTGGACTCAAAGATGTCTTTAGAGGATTTCACTAGTGCTCTTATTTGCTTGTTCAGGGTAAGGAGAGATTGCTTCCAATTGGGCACCTGCTCCTTCATGGTCCTAGCCAGTAATTTTTTTCCTTTTGTTATATTGTTTATTTATTGCAGATGTCCACAAGACAGGTTTAGTCTTCCTTGTAGAGGATGATTTTGTCCTGTCAGGTATTCCTGATTCAATGCATCTATATAAATGCTCGTATAGTACCTTGATGTAGATTCAGACATTGGTGTCAGTTCCTACAGTGGGGGAAGGGGCAGTGAAATTGTTTATACCATCCCTCAGGAGGTTGTAATCAGCTTTGGAGAAGTGTTTTGTTTATCCTTAGCTAGACGGGGGTCAGGGGAGATGGTGATTTTGAAAGTGACCAATTTATGGTCGGATCTTTCAAGGGAGGATGATACTGTAGGTGTGCTGCAGTGGTTACTCATGTTGGCTAATACCAAGTCCAAGATAATATCACCTCTTGTGGAGGTATTAACTAGCTGTTCCAAGGCATTTGCATTGATAAAATTGAGGAATCTCTGGGCATTTGTGTTCTGGTATGAGTAGTTTTTCCAGTCTATGGTTGGGTAATTAAAGTCACCCAGGATCAGGATAAAGGGTTGAATCTTGATAGATTTGAAGAGGTCCAGATAGGTGGAGTTGGCATCTTGAGTCAAAATTGGGGGCCTGTAACTAGGCATTAGACATCTTAGACATGCATGCCTTCCAAGTGAGTGTTGCTGCTTGCATTAGGCAATTAGAACACCAGTTTTACTGTGTGTAGGTTCAGTACTCACAAGCAGCATTTTTTTTATAAATTGTTAATTATTTATAAGATCTAACCCACAGTCTGTCAGGAATAATTACATTATGGTAACTGTAATTATTAAGTTGGAATACATAAGTCCAATCCATCAGAGTGAAAGAATACCAGCTGTTTAGTATATCAGATCAGTAGTATATGTTTATTTAATACCACATAAATACTTTTCCATCATATATGGATGTTTTACAGGTGTTCAGTAGCAAATTATCATAGCTGTTTATGTATTGTGAAGTAGAAGTCTGTTTAAAGTACACAGTACTGTTACATGACATGTATCTAATTACTTTTTTGTCTCCCCCACCATTGTCTCTCTCTTTTTATTTTTATTTTTTATTTTTGCTTTTGATGGGAGGCTATAATTCACTAACAATCTGCTGTTTGCATAACTTGCTGATGCAAATTAATCATCTGAGGCACAGAAATGTATGCTAACAAATGGGGCTCAACCTGCCATACCTGTACAGATGGCAGTACAGACACACAACACTTCAGCGTCACAACCCTTGCACTACCTACTCTAAGTATATCAGATAGCTCTGCCCTGACTGCTGGGGCAATGGTAGTCTCTGAGAGCATTACTAGTGGGAGGGGATAGTATGAGCTGACACAGCTGGTGGAGGATATAATTGAGAGAGGCCTTGGTGCACATATCAGCAGGGTTGTAAAGGCCCTGCATTGCATTGCAAAGATGATGCCACTTCTGGCACTCACTCAGGGAGCTGCTGCAGGTGACAGCAATGACTGTTCTAAGGGTAAGGACTAGATTCTCACTGCTCTCAAGCTGGATGTGGGTGCACCTCAAATGTCCTGTACCTATCCCCAGTCATGGTGTCCCCACCCTTTATTCTCCATCACCATCCCTGTCTGTCTTGTATGTCCTGTATATATGCACATGATTCCTAACCTTCCCTACCTACCTGACCCTGTCATTCCTTGATAACTTTCCCAACATTCTCCCCTCCAAAAAAGGGCACTTGTCACACAAAGTAAATTATATTGCATACATTGCTCTCCACTTTGCCTGTGTGTGAACCAAATGTAATTAATTTGGTTCAACTGGCCATAGAACATTATTCCATTGTTGTCACCTATCACTGGTGTGCTTACTAGAAAGTCATAAAATTGAGTGTAAAATTGTTAATCGATGTTGTGAATCAGTGGATAGCTATGGTGCCCATGACACTCCTGCAAATTCCCGTTTTCTTTTCTTTGTGTATCACCCTTTGCTTGTTTACCCAGTTTTCACAACTGTCCTATCCACCCCTTTTTCACACATTTAATCTGGTCAAAAAATAGATTCACACATAACACACACATGGCCAAAAATGGCCCATGGCAAATGCTTCACTTTATGTCCTCGGCATTTGCTCAGTGTTTGGCATAGTGCAGCAATTTTGAGTGACAGTAACACTGGTTAACCTCTTACTGCAAAAGTTGATGATTTTAAGGTAATCTGCAGTGGATCAGTTACTTACACGAAAATCTGCTTAAATCCACTGCACTATGAGAGTATAGAGGAACAGTTAATGTAACATTTATTAGGCTGCTGGATGTATTCATCTAGGAGTTCCTGTGTGGTGTGTTGTAACAGTTATGCTGTTTGTAGCCTGCTTTTTTGACATAGTGTAGGTTCAATTACAGCAGTATGTCTGTATATTATTTCATGACTGTACATATTCCTATCATGCATTTAATTGCAAATGTCTGCATTTCTCTACATATTCGTGGTCATTGCACTCTTCCATCCCATATTTGCATCTACAGCAGCTTATTGTACAGAGCAGGACTGATTACTAATGATTTAATAAGTGAAATTAACACACTATACAGATGTTCCTACACGTCCTTCAAATTATATTTGTTCCAGTCCTCTCTGCATCTGTCTGCAAATTTCTGTGTTCAAACTTCCTTCCATATATAGAATACACACAAAACTGCTGAGAGTAGGCTCCAGAATCCACAATGAACTTGAACGATACCAAGGAACAAATCTGTGCAGAACTGCTTTATTACAACACACTAGCGCTTTCACAAAATGCTTCTTCAGGTGTAAAGCTGATACAAGAAAACACACCTTAAATAGCCAAGTTAAATAATCACATGATGCACTCTAATTAATTTTTAAAGAGAACCTTAAAATCAACTTTAAAACATACATATATATTATTGATAAAACATACACCCTATATAAGAAACATATATATGACATTATGTATATATACATGTTTACAACTATTGTTTAGTAAATAATATATATATTAAAATAATAAATAAAACATAAAAAACAAAAATTACCTATGCAAAGCCCTTTTACTAAGAACAGGCTTCAAGGGCACATGTTCGTTTAAACCATGACCATAATTGGCTCTGAGCATAACTATCCACCTAGCCTCTACTTCTTCGGTTCTAGCTCTAATGTCACCCACTCTTACACTCTCATATGTCCTAGAGACAACCATAAACATAAACTTATGTTGTACCCCCGTACTTTGTACATGCTTAGCTAAAGCATTAGTATTACTCCCTTTACCTATATGGTAATAATGCTTTCTTATTCTATCCTTGAGGGTGCGATCTGTCTTGCCTACATAAAAACATTTGCAGGCAATACAGCTGGCTAAATAAATCACATGCATAGTTTCACAGTCAGCCTGCACCCCAACATCATATACTCTACCTGTGTCTGGATGTACAAAGAAGGGTTCTTTATTAATATACCTGCACTGTGAACATTTGCCACATGGTCTAGTACCAGGTATTGTCAAGGCATGCTTTACTTCCTTAACATTACACAACCTTCTTCTTAAATTCTTCTTATTCTTGAAAGTAAACTGGGGTCTGGGACCTAAAATTTCACTTAATTGCGGATCAGTTAACAAAATATCCCAATGTTGACTAATAATTTCAGTGTACCTCTTAACATCTCTGGAGTAGGGAATACAAACCTTAATATTGTTAGCCCTCTTGATATTTCCACCTGCTAATCTTTTTGAAAAGTAAGGTTTAGCTGTACTCTCTCTCAATTTAGAGACTTGGATAGCATTATACTCTACCAGTCCATAACCATAACCTCTCTCTGTAAGCTCATTAATGGTCTTATGTTTCTGCTCTTCAAATTCGCTATCCTTTACACTTAATCTAGATGCCCTATAAAACTGATTCTGGACTACATTTCTAAAAACATAGTCTGGATGCATGCTATCCCTAGATAGCAAACTGTTAACATGACAATCCTTTCTATATAGTCTAGTTGATATCTCATTGGAACTGTCCTTTTCCACTATCACATCCAAAAAATTTATACTGGCATCTGAATAATTCAAAGTAAACCTCAAAAAAAGGGTAGTGCTATTAATGTACTCAACAAAACTCATTAGTTCAGAAACAGAGCCTCTCCACAAAATAGAAAGGTCATCTACAAACCTTCTATAAAAATAATAAAATCTTTAAAAGGCCCTTCATCCAAGAATTCTGTCTCCCATTTCATCATAACAGCATTCGCATAACTATTCGAACAAGCACTACCCATTGCCACACCATTCTTCTGCTAATAAATCTGGTCACTGTATAAAAATACATTATTCAAAAGAACAATAGACATCAAATCAATGTATAATTGAATTTCATTCATACTGTATAAATTACTTTTCATCAACTGTTCTTTCAAAAAAGCAAGCCCTTTATCATTGGGTATTACTGTGAATAACGAAACAACATCAAGGGTGACATATCACAGTTAGTACCTTCATACAGATCACAGAGAAAATGCTCAGTATCTTTAAGAACATTTGTTGAATTATCTATTAAGGGTTTCAATTTTTTCTCTAAAAATATTGAAATACATTCCGTACACCATCCCCTACCTGCAACAATGGGATGCATAGGGGGTCTAATCGAACTCGTATGCAGCTTAGGTAAACATTGTATAATAGGGACAGTATAATGAAATACCCTAAGAAACTTAAAAAGGTCTTCTGTCAATAACCCTATTTGCAATAAAGACTCTAATTGCTTATTAACCAAAATGACCATAGATTGCATATGAGGTCTGGTTATTATCTCATAAAAGTCAACATTGTTCAACATTTCTTGCATTAAACAGTCATATTCCAGTCTATCAAGTAAAACAATCCCCCCACCTTTATCAGCTGGTCTAACTACTAAACTAACATCATTCTCAAGAGCACACAATGCCTGGAATTCAGCCTTAGATAAATTATATTTACTACCTCTGAAATTTCTATCATCATGAACTTTATAGAAATCAGTTAAACACATTTGTTCAAAAGCATTAACTAAAGGTATAGATTTAGGAATAAAAATACTTAGTTTTCTCAATAAATTATCTGAAGTATTAGTATTATGTTTGAACATATACTTCAGTGTAAGATTCCTAGTAAACATCTTAAAATCAAAAACGATGTCTGTAATAGACATGTTTGCAGTTGGTATAAACGATAAACCTTTACTTAAAATATTGACTTCCAAAGCAGTCAATTCACATTTCGTTAAATTAGTCACTAATGTCTTACTTGTTGAAATGCCTTTTTGATGGTAAAAACATTGCTTGCTTCTTCCTCGTGTTTCCTCCTGTAACGCGTTGTACTCCTCCCTCTGTCTCTGTGCTGACTGTTCTGTCGCTGTCCTCTCTTTCGATTCGAAGAACTGTCTCTCATGGGAAGTGGAAAATTCAAATGAAAAAATGGCGCTGCTCCAAGAGGCTGTGTTGGTGTAGCAATGGCTTCATGGTTGTTAGCAATGGGAGTATTAGATGCCGCCTCCCTATGCACTTCAGCCGAAGTAACAAGTGTCTTCTTTCTGGCTCCTAAATTAGAAGCACTGTCATCCTGTGGAAAATCAATTGAAGGCGCTGCCACTGAAGTGCGTGCTGTTTCTCTTAACTGCTCCTGTTGTTGTACATCAACGCTTTCATTATCAATTCGTAAATCTACGTCATTGCGCGCTTCATATGTAGCATTGGAGTCCTTACTGTGGCTGTTCGGCAAATCACGAGGCCAGGTAAAGATATTGCCCAATGAGAAATCGCGTCGATCCCTCTGCAATTTATTTAATTTTATCTGGAGAAGTTTACGTTTGTATGCACAGATATTGCCTAAGGTATTTGTTAACAGTCCAGTAACAGCACTGTTAGGATATTTGATATTAATTTGACCATATTTCTCTTTGATAGTATCTAAGATCAAAACCTCCCTTCTCTTAGCTACTTGTAAAAGAAGTTTGAGGTAACTTAAACTGGTGGAGATATTCAATTTCTGCCATTCACTTAGAAGTGAGTCATTTTCTATTTGCGCAGGCATCTTTAAAACTCTCAACCCATGGGGTATAAGATTTTCAGCCAAACAAACTTCTAAATGAAAAATTTCATACTGAGTTCGTGCAAGCCTACATATCTCCTTCTCCAGCATTAAGACATCAGTACGAAGTACTAGGAAATCAACATCCACTACTTCCATGCCTTCTGCTACTAAATTCTTATCAAACAGTGGATTATTCTGTTCTTTCACTTGTGAAATAATAGAATCAAAACTTATACCATTAGTGCAAACAGTCCCAGATGGTGGAATAGGATTATATCCAAGTTCAATATCCTCAATTTCTTCAATTTCGCTAGCCATATTCCTGGTGCTAACAGCCATATAAAAGCAAATAAGAAAAACACAAAAGGCCAAGCACCAGAAACCTCTGCAGCTATAAAAAACGAAAAACAGAATACACACAAAGCTGCTGAGAGTAGGCTCCAGAATCCACAATGAACTTGAACGATACCAAGGAACAAATCTGTGCAGAACTGCTTTATTACAACACACTAGCGCTTTCACAAAATGCTTCTTCAGGTGTAAAGCTGATACAAGAAAACACACCTTAAATAGCCAAGTTAAATAATCACATGATGCACTCTAATTAATTTTTAAAGAGAACCTTAAAATCAACTTTAAAACATACATATATATTATTGATAAAACATACACCCTATATAAGAAACATATATATGACATTATGTATATATACATGTTTACAACTATTGTTTAGTAAATAATATATATATTAAAATAATAAATAAAAAATAAAAAACAAAAATTACCTATGCAAAGCCCTTTTACTAACTACAGGCTTCAAGGGCACATGTTCATTTAAACCATGACCATAACTGGCTCTGAGCATAACTATCCACCTAGCCTCTACTTCTTCGGTTCTAGCTCTAATGTCAGAAGAGAAAAAATTGAAACCCTTAATAGATAATTCAACAAATGTTCTTAAAGATACTGAGCATTTTCTCTGTGATCTGTATGAAGGTACTAACTGTGATATGTCACCCTTGATGTTGTTTCGTTATTCACAGTAATACCCAATGATAAAGGGCTTGCTTTTTTGAAAGAACAGTTGATGAAACGTAGTTTATACAGTATGAATGAAATTCAATTATACATTGATTTGATGTCTATTGTTCTTTTGAATAATGTATTTTTATACAGTGACCAGATTTATTGGCAGAAGAATGGTGTGGCGATGGATAGTGCTTGTTCGATTAGTTATGCGAATGCTGTTATGATGAAATGGGAGACAGAATTCTTGGATGAAGGGCCTTTTAAAGATTTAATTATTTTTTATAAAAGGTTTGTAGATGACCTTTTTATTTTGTGGAGAGGCTCTGTTTCTGAACTGAGTTTTGTTGAGTACATTAATAGCACTACCCCTTTTTTGAGGTTTACTTTGAATTATTCAGATGCCAGTATAAATTTTTTGGATGTGATCGTGGAAAAGGACAGTTCCAATGTGATATCAGCTAGACTATATAGAAAGGATTGTCATGTTAACAGTTTGCTATCTAGGGATAGCATGCATCCAGACTATGTTTTTAGAAATGTAGTCCAGAATCAGTTTTATAGGGCATCTAGATTAAGTGTAAAGGATAGCGAATTTGAAGAGCAGAAACATAAGACCATTAATGAGCTTACAGAGAGAGGTTATGGTTATGGACTGGTAGAGTATAATGCTATCCAAGTCTCTAAATTGAGAGAGAGTAGGGCTAAACCTTACTTTTCAAAAAGATTAGCCGGTGGAAATATCAAGAGGGCTAACAATATTAAGGTTTGTATTCCCTACTCCAGAGATGTTAAGAGGTGCACTGAAATTATTAGTCAACATTGGGATATTTTGTTAACTGATCCGCAATTAAGTGAAATTTTAGGTCCCAGACCCCAGTTTACTTTCAAGAATAAGAAGAATTTAAGAAGAAGGTTGTGTAATGTTAAGGAAATAAAGCATGCCTTGACAATACCTGGTACTAGACCATGTGGCAAATGTTCACAGTGCAGGTATATTAATAAAGAACCCTTCTTTGTACATCCAGACACAGGTAGAGTATATGATGTTAGGGTGCAGGCTGACTGTGAAACTATGCATGTGATTTATTTAGCCAGCTGTATTGCCTGCAAATGTTTTTATGTAGGCAAGACAGATCGCACCCTCAAGGATAGAATAAGAGAACATTATTACCATATAGGTAAAGGGAGTAATACTAATGCTTTAGCTAAGCATGTACAAAGTACGGGGGTACAACATAAGTTTATGTTTATGGTTGTCTCTAGGACATATGAGAGTGTAAGAGTGGGTGACATTAGAGCTAGAACCGAAGAAGTAGAGGCTAGGTGGATAGTTATGCTCAGAGCCAGTTATGGTCATGGTTTAAATGAACATGTGCCCTTGAAGCCTGTTCTTAGTAAAAGGGCTTTGCATAGGTAATTTTTGTTTTTTATGTTTTATTTATTATTTTAATATATATATTATTTACTAAACAATAGTTGTAAACATGTATATATACATAATGACATATATATGTTTCTTATATAGGGTGTATGTTTTATCAAAAATATATATGTATGTTTTAAAGTTGATTTTAAGGTTCTCTTTAAAAATTAATTAGAGTGCATCATGTGATTATTTAACTTGGCTATTTAAGGTGTGTTTTCTTGTATCAGCTTTACACCTGAAGAAGCATTTTGTGAAAGCGCTAGTGTGTTGTAATAAAGCAGTTCTGCACAGATTTGTTCCTTGGTATCGTTCAAGTTCATTGTGGATTCTGGAGCCTACTCTCAGCAGCTTTGTGTGTATTCTGTTTTTCATTTTTTATAGCTGCAGAGGTTTCTGGTGCTTGGCCTTTTGTGTTTTTCTTATTTCCTTCCATATACGTTCAATGCACTTTAGTAGTGTCATTTTAGGGGTGATAAGTCATAGTTTGTTTGTGGCATGTTGAACTAATTCTCTAATGTGTATTCATTTTTTTTAAATGTCATGGGTTCTATCCTTGCCATCAGCTAATTGTTATTGAATGTTTTGGTTTTGCAATTTAGTTGCACCTGTTGCCTGCATATTGTTCTTCATTGATAATTTTGTCCCTGCCTCCATATCACACTGCTGCTGTATCACCCCCCTTCTGTATAATTATTTTTTCCACCTCTGCATTTGCCCAATATTGGGCAACAAATGTAACTAATGCTAAATGGAAGTAAAATGCTTAGATTAGAACAATCTATTTGAAATTGATTGCCTTTGTACTATTACTCTGTCTCACTTTGTGCCACTGTGTTAAGCTATGTTTATTCAGTTTTCTGTAAATTAAATAAGATGAATAGTTGGATGTATGGATTATAGTGATCAGTTGTGCAGAAAAGATTATTACATACAGTCATGTTTGCTGAAAACTGCTGTCAACTATTAATATTTCACAAATATGCATTTATAATATTATGCTAAAATAACAATCAGATGCAAATTACTTAATGGAATGCTGAAAATGTTTGGCTACATATGGATGACAGCATGTGTCATTATGTTCTGCCTGACTACTGCTTCAGTACATATTGGCTAAGACCTTTACTCAGCACATCATTATTCTGCCGCTACAATAATCTGCTTGCTACTTATTGCAAATTCTGTCTTGTAAAGATTTTTGCACAGGAGTTAACGCAGAGCAACACTGAGTACTGCTAACTACTGTGCCATGTCCTGCACTTCAACATATGATTGTGCATCTGCTGACACATTGCCATAAGCAGTGCAAATCACCTCAGTGCCGCTGCACTTAATTTTGATGACCTACTGTGTCTGCTGTAAAGTGTTTACAGTTGTACCATGTTATCAGCTTGGATAACCTGCTATCACCACATCCATCACTGTCATTCTGCAGTTCACTGTCCTGTATCAGAATTCCATGTTTGTCCTGCCATTGTACCTAGTGTAAGCAAGTATGAGACAATTAAGCAAAAACCCACGTCTGGGTGTGGGTAATACTATATTTACCCACAGTTGGTGTGGTTTGGTCATTAGGGCAAAGCCTGAGTGACCAAAGACAACCATGGGTAAATCTAGCATTACCCACACTCAGACACGGGTTATTGCTACTATACAATGACATTATTTAAGAAAAAAAAATGTACTTTTCTTAAATAAGGCCTTTGTATGATACCTGTGTTGTGCCCTTCACGGTTTTCCCCTATCCTGGGGCTTTTTCTGATGTACTGCACATGCGTATGGTTACGCAGTACATCAGAGCTGTGTAGAGGAAGCAACAGAGAAAGGAAGATCTCCGTTGCTTTTTTTTAAAGCTGTCTTGCTATGTTAAATGAGTTTAACATAGCAAGATATCTTTGAAAAAAGCAATGGAGGAAGAGGAAGGAGGAATATCTCCATTGCTTTTTTTTAAGATATCTCGCTATGTGAAATGTATAACATAGCAAGATTACAGCAACAGAGATATTCCATTCTCCATTGCTACCTAACACAAACAAAAAAAATCAAGACTTATACTAATGGAAAACGTCCAGGCGACTGGTCCTTCTTCCATTAGTATATGTCAGATTTACAATGGGCACACTGGTTGGGCTGGCCAATCAGCATGTAAATTTTGGAATACTAATCGGCAGTCATTGTATAATACAAGTGTTTAGTCATCCTGATAGGAAGTTACAGGAATGTTTGATTCATAAGTCAATGGTGTACAACAGTCAATGTGCATGTTATCCCATTATGAGTAACATGTCTATGTCTCTCGCAGTATCACAATGTCCAATAAAGGCAGTCTGTATATTTCATTATCAAGTATGTCATTACATGTTAAAATCACAGTGATATCACATTGCCCTGTGCATATATATACATTTGTTGCATGAAATGGAATCCACAGTACTACATCTTCCAAGCACCGACCTTTGCAAATATTCCAATATCCAGTTTCACAGAGCTGTTGTGCATATTCTCCTGTGCTGCTTGTGACTAGTACATTGCTCTCTAGAGTGTAAGAGCCAGTTAGGTAGGAGTTGAATATCCAGCATGGCAGACTTGTGTGTGCATGCATGTGAATGTGTGAGACTGTGTGTATCACTGGGCGATGAATCCACTTCCCCTGAGAATAATGCATTTGGCTTTTCTCACATGTCCCTTATCCCTAATGTTACAGTAGAATCCTCTGTGAAACACACTAATGATAATATCCTAAGAAAAAAACAATGTCTACCTTCAGAAAAAGATTTCTCTTGTGGCACTTGTGACTAGTATATTGCTTTCTATCTTCTATAAATTAGATAGGTAGGAGGTTCAATATTTAGCATGGAAGATTTGTATGTTAGTGTGTATCTGTGAGTGAGAGAGAGAGAGAGACTGTGTGTATATCCCTTGGTGGTGAATCCAGTTCCCTTAAGAATAATGCATTTAACTTCTCTGACAACTCCCTTATCCCTAATGTTAGTGTAATATTCTCTGTCTGAAACACACTGATGAGGTCACCCTGACAAAAGTGCTTTCCCTCTCCTGAGAGTCAGACTTCTCGTGTGGCACTCATGAACATATACACATTCAAGCTGCACTCTGAATTCATTTTCAAACCCAAAGGTGACTACACCATCCCCTAAGGCCACCCTTTACATCTACATCTACATTACTATACAATGGTGTAGCTATGTATACTGTTTGTAATGTAATGAGTACTACTTTCTATATATTACACAAAGAAAATCCTGCTTATTTTGGTAGTACTGTGTCCACATGTTTTTACTTTAATGTTTAAAATAACAGTGTCAAGGGTTAAAAGATAGCCATTTAATGTTTTTAGAGGGGAACTGATGCAAACATTTAAGTGGGGAGGGGGGTAAACGTTTCCGTCGTTCACATCAGGCTTTTGTGTGGCATCAGTGAAAACAAATTATTACACAATTGTATTGTCTGTCTGCACCAGTGGTTCAATACACAAGTGAGATCATTGTTTTGCAAGTGAACTGAAGCTATTTTAATGCCAGACATCTACTATGGTGCCTGCATGTGTGACAGTATTCTCAAGACTGTATAAATAACTAGGTAGGATGTTCAACTGCAGCATTGCTTAACTTCTGCAAGTGTGACTGCCAATGCAGTCATGTTTTTTTTTTTTACACACATATGCAGTGGCAACTTTTACAAGTCCCAGTTGGCTGTAAAAATAATTTTACCACATAAATCTCCTGGTCAAGACACTGCTGATGTAATCCCTTCATAGATGCTACCTGTCACAATTATATTCAGTATTCACCTGTGGCAGTGGCTGCTGATAATGTGCGTTACAAATGTTGTAAGTGGATAGGTAGGTGGTTTGATTCCATACTGCTTCAGTAGTGTGACAGTTATTACTGTCATATAAAATTGGCCACCTCACAACTACCTTTACATATACATGTAATCATGGGTAAGAATTACAGTGGCACTCTGTAACACTAGCAGTTCATAGTATCACAGTTGAGAATAACATTTTGTCCACACGATGGTTGCATACTGCTAACATGCCTGCAGCGTATCACATTTGGAGTGTGCATTCTCCTGTGTTGTGTGATCTTGATAGTATGCATTGTACATGGTATGACTACATATGTAGGGTGCATGAGTCCAGCTGTAGGGGTGTCCTTCATCCTCATACATTTTATACTTTCCTACAAGAACATTTATGAGGTGTAGCTGTACAGTGTTATTGTGCACTTCAAACACTTTTTATCATAAATATCCATCTTATAAACAGTGGTGATGTCATCCATTTAACTGTGCAGCATCTTAGTTGTACCTCAACATGGTTGTGTGGTGCTTGCATTTCAGGCACAGAAGTTTACCTTGTGATCTTAAGTAGTTACTTGAAATCGATCCGCTCATGTTCAAAGTAAGTTTTGTTAGTGTTATTGTAACTGTACATGCCACTAACAGCATTGTCATTCATGTTGGCATTGTACACATAGATGTTCATCCATATTTCTGAGACCAGTGACACTTTGTCACATAGCACTGCTTTTTCAGAGAAATTATGATATTGGCTTCCATATTCCTTGCATTATATATGCAGGAAACGATATCCCCTGGCATGGGGAAATGAGATAACATGCTGACTGTCAGTGACATATTATAGCAATCACAGGCACACATATCCCTTGAGGAAAGTACATGATGTCATACCTTCACATAGCCACATATGTCACACTTGTAGTGACATTTCTACCATGGTGCATTCATCCTTGGAAATATCCATGTATTTTCTGTTGTTAAATGCTCATGTGTTTAGCATCCACATCCAGTGCCTGTTAGCATTGTTGGGCCTTATACTGTAATGAATGACTGATGCGCACTATGGTGATAATGTGTCCACTGACATTGTGATGGACCTTCACAATCCCTTTCATCCTAGATATTGTTTACCACATTTACATATGATATAATTAGCATGTGTGGTTTGTCATACTAGTTATACAACTTCCAGTGTGGTGTTTGTGGTATATTCAAATCTCATTAGTCAATAGAATCACATTGCTTGCTGTTCAGTTCCTGACAGGGGCAACATTATATGAATGTAATGCCATCACCAAAAACATTTGTGTCTGTTTATTGGTCACTTATGTATGTTGTTTGTGATTACATTGCCATGTATAACACTTGCCTATCTATTACATACTCATAGGTAATGAACCCCTTTCGTATTGGTACCACAGTTATTTCTTTGCATAGATATGTTCATTTTTGAGCTACCTCACATTACAGCTATAATGTCTTTTTGTTCTTCATTGGTGCTGTCAGCTTTCATACATCAGGTGCCTTTATACACACCCTTATATGCTATGGATACAGTTTATGAATTTACCCCCTAATTTGCCTTCCATAATTGAGAACTGTTATCTGACGTCAACTATTTAATTAACATGTATATAACAGCCACACTCCCCTTTGTTATGCTGCAGCTTTATGTCTCTATCCATATACTTTATCAGCATGTCTGTTATTATTTCCATGCGTACCTTGTGGGATTGGCATTCACCAAAAATGTCATTCCATCAGTCTTGCAGGTTTTATGTTAAAAATGCTTCTTATAGAGCTTCATCACATTTATCTGCAAGATAGGAGTACACTTTAAACATTCCCTCTATAAATATTGCTATTTATTATATCACATTAATGTGTACCAGTTCCCCCATATCACTTTCCCCCATTCTGAATTGTGTCTTTGTACTTGCCCTCAATATGTGTGGGCTACAGCACATACTCGTATCTGAGCACTGCTGATATGCAATCAATTTTGTTTACATTGTGTGCTGGTGCATGCAAGCACCTTTCCTTGTCCACAAACATCATTTTTTGGCCATGGAAAGGTGCTTGCATCCATGTAGGTGAAGTGAGCAGCATGCATATTCAAGTAGCACTGTTTCCCATTGCGCTAACACACTTACTTTGTGTAGGTGCCAAGCAACATCTACACAATTATTAATGAATTCCAGGGATATATTTTTAATATTGTTCTTGCAACTGTTACATTTGTTGAAACTATTAAATTAGATCAGCCTAAGGGTCTGAAAATCATACTGAGGAAATAAGGGAAGAAAAAAGAATGAATAACATTTGCACACTGTTTTCTGCAGTGTGTATTTTACAGTTTTCCTAAACAGTTTCTGTTCACATCTACAATATTATTTGTACTGAAGACAAAACACAGCATATGCAATTTTATTACAGAGAACATTGACTGTACTGGGACACATAGCCATAGCCATTCTTTCACTTTTATAAAAAAAGTAGGCTCAGGCTTTTTAGACTTTGTTGATTTCTTCTAAGATGTATTGTGAAGAGGATTCTTTTGATGGTCAAATTGTCTGCTAATGGTCACATTTCGCATCACCCAGGAAGCCAGTTAAAACAAACAAATGACTATTCTGATAAAATATTTTAAATGCAAATAGGAAATCCAAGTGAAACAGCAAACATTTTGAGAAATGTATTTCATACCCAACTAATAGTCTATATCATATCATTGAAGATTCAACTCCGTGAACCTCCATTTGTCGAACCGAAAACAGAGAATGTTTTAAACAGGGAATGGAATTAGTTGACTAATATTGCAACTGTCTCACACATCGCAGTATGTCAAACCTACCCTAGTGAGGGGCTGTACCTTTCAACTGACCAGATTTTGGCAGAATGGCCAGATTTTTGTCTCATATTCTTGGTCTATTCCTGATAAAATTTGTGTTTTTCTGGCAAATCACTGTGATGATCTCAGGATTGAAGTTGTTAAATAATGACATACATTTGAGTTTCAGACTTCAAATCCTTCAGAAAATGTTACTCTAGCAACTTTCTAAGTTTACAAGAGCAAAATTTAAAATCTGTCCCTATTTTGGGGCTTTTGTCCCCTCCCCATTTTGTAAGGCTTTGTCCATACATCTCACACTAAGAGGTTGAGAGGTCTGTTGCACTCCCACACCTACCCACCTCTATATACAAACTCCAAGATCGCACTACAGTGGGGAAAAGGGCAAATTTCCTGATGTTGGCCAACTAATTCCATTTCCTGTTTAAAATATTCACTGATGTAAATATTTGCTTACGTGAACATTTGCTGTTTTCAGTTCAACAAACAGAGGTTTGTGGACTTGAACCTTCAACAATATGCTATAGCCTCTTCATCAAGACAGGATTTCTTAATAGAGATCCTGATTTCCTGACTTTCAGAAAAATTCCTGACAAATGGCAACCCTAGCATTTCCATGTTCTGTGTAATTACTTCCATATGTGCCTACACTGTCAACAGGGTGATGCATCACATATGCCTTCTATAGTCCAGAAATTGACCAACAGCAGAGATACACCTACTCATGTGGTCTACTTGCTTCATTTTTCCCTAAGATGGTCATGAGCTTGCTGGCTTTGGTTCCTCCAGGACCCAGGACTGCTTCATGAATCTAGACCACTTGTGTAACAGCCAGGGGTTTGTCCCTTTGTGCCAAGAATGCCATAAAAAAGCTGTTCATCCCTTTCTTGGTGTTCATTTGGTTGTCCACTATAAGTGAGTTCCCCAAAAGAAGCTTACAACAAATGACTCTAGTGTACCTAGGTGCCTAAAATGACTATTCTGATGAAAGGTTGTCAGTTGTACAATATCTCTGCTATCTACTTAACCTGAAAATACAGACTACAGCATGGCTGTAGGTAACCTTAGCTGTGGTTAGTAACATTCAAACATCTGTCTGTTTCATATTTGCATTCATTATGGTCAGTCTCAGTGCCTATTTGCAGTTTTTATTCCATTTAGTAAATGCTAACCCCTCTGTAACTATTATATATTATTTTCATATTTGAAAAGGGTCATCAGACTACTACTCTAACCCAGTTAATAAATAAATAAGTTGTGTCTTTCGAATTTTATGTATTTATTTATTTATTTCAGTTTGATTACCGGGGAAGTCCACTGGGCCAAGAAGTGCCCATTTTCAGTGGAGGCCCGGGGAGAAAAGCTCCAAGAACAGTATAATACAATATAGGTTACACAATGCAAATAAAGGTTACAAAGTAAAAATACATACAATATAGTTTGTAAAAACAAGTAGGGTTAATACATTTGAGAGTTGCAGAGAACTTGATGGCAGATTTGTTTTTTTTTTTTTTTAATCAATATTTATATGCTTACAGTCACTTAAAGTCTGTTAGTTGTAGGTGTTTTGAGAAATTAGAATAAGTATGAGAGTATAGTGGAGTAGGAGTAGGGGTGCTTAGTTAAGAGTCCCTATGGAATTTAAGTGGGGTGAAAGCAGGAGTATTTCCATTTGGAGGATAGGTGAAGAAAAAGTTGAGTTTTGAAGGATTCAGTGTTGGGTATAGTCCTAAGTGAAGTAGGCAGAGAGTTCCATTTTTTACCTAGTGAGAAGGAGAGTAAAAGCTGGCCAGCAGGTTGTTTTGGTTTACTAATGGAGATTAGGTTTTGGTTTTCAGATCTCAGTGATCTGTTAGGGATGTATGGAGGAAGGATGTCCTTTAAGGCTGGGCATTTATTAGGGGAGAATATTAGTTTGTGAGCAGTGGTTAGTTGTAGATAGTCTAGGTGATTAGGGAGTTCTAGCCAGTTCAGAGAATGAAGGCTGTGGCAGTGGTGAGTTGATGTTTTGGATTTGGTGGCAAATTTAGAGATCTTATTATAGCAAGCTTCAAGCTTAGAGGTGTTGGTAGCAGACAAGTTGGTTAGGAGAGGGGCTCCATATAGAAGGGAAGGTAGGAGGAAGGATGTTGCCAGGGTATGCTTAGTGGAATTTGAAAGGAAGTGGTTGTTCCTATATAGCATACCTAGCTTTTGGTGGGTTTTCTTAATGTTATGTTGTATGTGAAGTTCAAATTTGAGGTGTTTGTCTATGGTGATGCCAAGGAGTTTTGCAGAGGGGACCACTTCAATGGCAGTGTTAGTTTGGCTAAGAACATTGAAAGTGTTTTTGTCCAGAGAGGAAACTTTGGAGGGGAAAAAAATTAGTATTTTGGATTTATTGGAGTTAAGAGAAAGGTGGTTTTGGTGCATTCAGTTCTCTGTGGTGGTAAAGGCTAATTGGGTTTTGGTCTGGAGTTCAGGAAGATTTGGGGCAGAGCAGACCAAGGTAGAGTCATCTGCGTATTGAATGACTGTGGTGTCAGGGATAAAGGTGTGAAGGTTGTTTATGAAGATGTTGAAAAGCATGGGTCCAAGGATGGATCCCTGAGGAACGCCAGTAGATGTTGGCAAAAAGGATGAGAATGAGTTCTTCCATTTGACTGCTTGAGATCTATCAGATAGGTAACTGGAGAACCAGGAAAGAGTGTTTGGGGAGAGTTTGAGATTAGCCAGATGATGAAGAAGGTGTGTGTGGGAGATGGTGTCAAAAGCTTTTGAAAGGTCTAGCAGTACTGTGGATACAATGAGTCCAGAGTCTCGAGCTTGATTGATAGTTTCTAAGAAGGATAGTAATGCAGTTATGGTACTGTGGTCGGGACGGAAGCCATGCTGGGTGGGTGTTAGGAGGTGATTTTGAATGAGATAGGGTAAGAATTGGTGGTGGACACATTTTTCTAGAATTTTAGATATTGGAGAGAGTAGGGCGATAGGGCGGAAGTTAGAAATAGAGGTGTTTTTGCCTCCTTTGTGAAGAGGTAGGATGTAGGCTGAACGCCAAGGTTTGGGTACATATGACTCAGTTAAGGATCTATTAATCAGAATACTAATTGGAAGGGTGATACCTTCAGCTGCATGTTTGAGGAAGGAAGGGGGAATGTTGTCAGGGGCATTAGAACCTGGCTTTAGCTTGGAGAGAAGCTTTTTTATAAAAGATGTGGATACCAGTTTGAGATGGAAATTGGGGGGATTATTGTTTGGGTTGTTGGGTGGAGAGGAAAGGGAGTTAGGTGGGTTGTTATTAGGAAATGTTGTGGTAAGTTTGGCTATGGATTCAATGAAGAAGGCATTGAAGTGGGAGCTAAGTTCTTTGTCGGACAGATTAGGGTTGGGGCAGGGGTTGTTTTGAGATCCAGGATGAAGAAGGGTATTTACTGATTTCCAAAATTGTTTAGGGTTTTTATTGTTATTGGACTGAAGTTTAATATAGTAGTTTTTTTGTCTTTGATAATGAGTTTCTTTACTTGGTTGCAGAGTTGGGTGTATAGAAGTAAGGTAGAGGATAGTTTATTTTTCTGGTAGAGCTTCTAGGACTTATCTCTATGATGCATGATTTGTTTAGTTTCTTTGGTCAACCATGGTGCAGAGTTAGTTTTGATTTGCTTATTTCTTAGAGGGGCTAGGGAGTTCAGAGTATTTAGGAAGATGGAATTGAAATGTTCAACAGCATTGTCAAGTGGGAGGATATTTAGAGGTTGCCAGTTGATTTGTTTGAAGATGTTAGAGAAAATTAAGGGGTTAAAGTTACTGAGGTTACGAGTTTGAATGTAGAGGTGTTGGTGTTGGGTGGAGCTGTTTGATCGATGGATGAAGGCAGGGAGATGGTCACTGAAAGTGTCAGGGATAGTGCCACTGAGAGTGATTTTGTTTGGATGGGAGACTAGAATCCAGTCTAAGATGGACCCTGGGGGGTGGTTTTTGTTAGGGCGAGTAGTTGATGAGATTACTTGGGTGAAGTTTAGAAGGTTAATGGAAAGTGAGGGTGATGATGAGTTGATTTTGTTCCAGTTGATATTGACATCACCTAGAATATATGTTTCATATTTTATTTGAGATGAGGACCAGTACAGGATATCTTCAAGGGTGGAGATATTGTTGCCTGGGGAGATATATAAGGATATGAAACAGATATTCTTGTGTTTATTTAATCAGAGAAGGCTAGCTGTGATTTCGGAGTTTGTGAAATTAGGGGTAGGAATTTGAAGGGGTATTAGAGAGAGAGATGATTAGAGTAAATTATGGCAGAGCCACCACCTTTTTTGTTTAAATGGTCACTTCTGAGGATGTGGTAACCAGGAGGTAATATTTCAGAGTCAGTGGTATGGGGTTTTAGCCAGGTTTCAGAGATGGCTAGGATGTCGGGTTTATTGTGATTAATCCAGGCTTGCAGATGGTGACATTTATTGTTAAGGCTCTGGGCATTGATAGTGAAGATTTTCAGAGTGTTAAGGGGGGAAGTGGGAGGGGGACAGGAAGGGTGGGGAGTGTTATTTGCTGTAGGTAAGGAGGAGGATGAAGGGATGGACTAGTTTGCACTAGGACAAGGGCCAGGGTTAGGATGAATGTCTCCAGATAAGGCTAGGACATTGCAGGTGATCAGTTTTGGACTGTAAGGTTTGTATAGTAGGTATTTGTTAGGGTTTAGCAGAGGTTTCAGAGAGAGAGTTTTAGTTGAGGTAGAGAATAGTTTGGGATGAAAAAGGTGTAACAGGTTAGGTGGAATAAGGGAGGAGCATATGGAGTGAAAGTGAGAGAGTTTGAGAGGTAGTAGTTGGGGGCTAGGGGTAGTTTGAGTAGGACATAGGAGAGGAGGAGCTTTATGGGAGTATGAAGTAGCATGATGAATAGTTATTAGTAAGATGAGAAGGGAGCAGGAGAGTTGAATAGTTGAGGGGAGTTGATAGGGCATGTTAGGATAAGGTAGGGTAATATACAGACAGGAGAAGAATAATGATGTATGTTAGTTGAGAAGGGAAAGGTCAGAAGTGAATGGAGGGAGTTAGATATTGAAGAATAGGATAAAGGGAAACAAAGTATGCAGGGGTAGGAAGAGAGTAAGGGGGAGGATTATCAGTGGGAGTGGAAAATGAGGTGGGGTTTTTCTTGATTAGAGAAAAAGGGGAGGAGTAAGTGGGAGAGGACTATGATTGGGTAGTAGGTTGGGTAGGTGGAGCTTGTTAGGTATATGTGTAGATGTGCTAGGGGCGGGTGGGAATTGGGGGCAGGGTAAAGGAGCGGAGTGAGCCCGAAGGGCGAACGGAGCGGGTTTGGACAAGAGAGCAGACTGCCGAGGAAGACAATCAGTTAAGTGTGAGATGCAGCAGGTAAGTCTGAGAGTGGGAGAATGTATAAGAAAGTTAAGAGACGAGTAAGGAGAGAGTCTGGATATTAGAGGAGTAGAGGATGATTAAGGATACCGTAGGACAAAGGAGAAATGGTGAAAGAGTAAGTCTATAGAAAAGTGGGAACAGAGTTAAGGAGGTACGGTCAACAATAGGATAGGAAATTAATATACAGTGGCTTGTGATGAGATGCCACCTAGTGGCCAGTCACTTTATTGCAGCAGGTAGGTCACCTAGAGGGTGAGGCAGGTTAAGGGAGAAGGGTGGGGATGAGCCAGATAGTGATAGAGAGTATATAAGCTGGAAGAAGGACAATTATACAAAATGATAGATGTTCAGTAGGGGGGGATTGGCTGCTGGCTAACCTAACTGGGAAGCTTGCCCAACCTAGCAGAGTCTTACAAATTCATATTATTGCTATTTTCTCTTAGCTGTAACAATACATACTTTCACTGTCTTTTAGAGAGAAAAGGTCTCTCAGGGAGCTGGTAGGTTAATTCTTTAGTTTGAAATAATGTTCTGAGGCATCAGCAGGGTTAATTCAGGTGTTTGGTGCAGGGACAACAGGAACAGAAGGCTGGTAATATACAGGAAGAGAGAAAAAGGTGGTGAGGCAGACAGTACTCAAAACTATAGTCCAGGTAAAGACATTTCACAGACACGGTTGCATGTGTTGTTGTAGTAAAAAATACTCTGCTAGTATAACAAATCTCTAAAGATTACAATATAATCCAGATGCTATTGAGAATTTAATACTACTCATAACACATTCAGATAGTTGGGATAAAACGAAGAAGCTGCATTTGCTAGATTAGATGAGATAATCCATTAACAAAACAAAACAAGACAAGAATTACTTAATGTTACAGTACTTCTGAGAACTCTAACACCTATATATTACACAGACAGCTAGCTAGGAAATAGGAGCTGCATTTAAAAAATAATAATATACTTTCAATCAACGTTTATTAGGGTATTGAGCATTATATTGGGTGTTTAGGTAAACCTCAGCGCTAAAGCATGGTAGAACCAAGATATGTTGTCTGGTTCACAACAGTGGAGCCAGTTATTTCATATCAACGTGCACAGCGCTATAAGGGAACAGCGTAATGCTGTAAAAACGGTAAGTGTAAGGGTAATTTTAGCTCAACACATTGTAGAAGGGTTTTATCAATTCTACACATGGGCTCAGCTTATACTGCACTGTGTACTTTAGTGTAGTGATAAGATAAGTAAATCAATGTCGCACATAGGAATTCTGTATGAATATATATCTATAAAAGCTTTATAGAGGTAATACAGGGTTACTGCAAGGCTAGTGAAACATTAGGGATAGGTTAGGGGTCGCCACAGCCGGACCCCGGTCCGCTAATGATTGGCAGCAGATTTTTACGTGCCGAGTTACCAGCTCTGACACACAACCTTCAACAAAGGTACACCCATTCACGCATGTCTCCACACAGAAGACGCTCTAGCTGAGAATCGAACAGGACAATGTCTTACTGTGAGGTGAAAACGCTACCGCAACTAAATAAAACCTAATCATTATTTCACTGATGAACTGAAATAGTATAGCATTGGTGACTTAAGATGGCATGTGGAATGCTGATCTACCTATAACAAAAAGCAACACTGTAACTGCAAACTAGGACAACTTCTTTCAGTGTTTGCAAATGTGAATCTTTCAATTTAGCTGGAAAAATGTGCCTTACATACCTTAGTAAACAGTTGGTGTTTCAGATTCACGTACATTAGTTAAGTGACATTGTTAGTAAGGACATTATTCTGGGACCCAGCTCTTCTTGGTGTTTGTAGCACGCAGCTCAATTTAAAGTTCATGACTGTGGTTATATATCATATGTAGTGTAACATTTAAGTAAATTGTGCAGAAATGACTGGGGTGATCGTCATCAACAACTGTAGTGAAAAGGATTACAGTGACAATGTAATGTTCCATAATGCTTGATCATGCTATTGTATTGTATTGTGGGAGCTGACAAAGAGTCATATGCAGAGTTGCATGAGTATGGGATGCCTTACATTGCATTTGTTACATAACCTAATGACTGCTTCATGTATGCCTAAGATAATATATCTCAAGTCCTGCAGGAAGCATACAGTTCTAAGTCATGGAAGACCACCAGTGAAGTTTATTCATTAGCATATGCAAGGACACTGATGTGAACCTGTTTATCTGACTGTAGTTTCCTCTGTATACAGTAAGCTGTGATATTAGAGTAGCACAAACATGCTGATGAATAAAGTGTTGAATTGTCAGTAGGTAATGGTATGAAAGTGTTTCTGGTGGTGATGTCAGACATTGGCATTACCTTTCTGCTTCCTTCACAGCCAGTAATGGACCAATGGTACCAGATAATTAATCTGGGAAATACATTAGGCACACGTGCTTCTGTTAGGTGAGATGATCTGTCACACAGACTTGCTAGTGGAGCTAAAGGAAATCAAGCCGACAGGAAGAGGAGGAAGCTTACAAACAACTCATTCTCTTAACCCTCTGTGATAAGCTGTCAGAAGATTTGCACGTAGTGAAAGAAAGCTCACAAAGTGATATACACACTTCTTTCTTCAGCCTCAGAGTCAGTGTTCTACTTCATCATCAACCTTTGTATTATGCAGTTGTTACTGTTTTTGAATTACACTTGGGTTTGAATTCTCTGCTGTTCTCACTGATAAACCTTAATTTTTAGTAATGCACATTTTTGTGCACATTTTTATTTTCTTTTCAGATCACCCGAAGTATGATGTTACCAGGAATTATAGTGTTCATGGCTGCACTGACGTTGACACATGCTGGTGCAAGTAAGTCTAAGCTTTTTTGTTTTCTCAGTTTAGACTGGATATGCAGCAGGTAATACTAAGAAAATAGGAGGAGGAAGACCGCACATTAGCTATTATCACATACATGAATTAAAGATTTAATTAAAAATGAAAGTGACAATGTATGCCAGGTGATTGCTTTGCACAGGATAGTACAACGAGAACATTCAACTTAGTTCTGAGAGAGAGGAATTTATTCATTACCATGCAAGAACCATCAAGACTTTCAGCATCTGACACTTTTTCTGCATTCTGCTGTGTTATAATTGAAATACCTTAAGTCTGAATAGTTTTAGCAAACCTTTAATAAAATATAAGCAGCATATCACATTAAAGTGTGTTTTTTTTGTGTGTATGAAATATGTGCATTTCTGGAAATCAATGTATGTATGTATATGTGTAAATATGTGTGAGACATATACTGTATGTAACCTACTAGTGAAATCCTCACCTAAACAGAGTATCTATTAAAAAAAACTCATGGTCAAAATCAGTAAAAGCAACTCCCTTAAAGACAAGTGTTCTCCTATACAACTAAGTAAGAAACTAAGAGGTGCAATTAAGATCAATAAGGCGAACTATGAGGTCAGCCTTGCAGGATGAGGACAATCGGAAGGCCTTCTTCAGCTATTGCTGGAACCTTAGAGTTAACACATAACATTGTGCTGAACTGGTGATGAATTTTACCACCTACACTAATCAGGGTGACATAGCAAATCTAGTGGCTGATAAATTCAGCTCAAACTTCACACAATTTCCCCCCCCCCCGCCAGGTTTTCCAGGAGAAATCCCCTCCAGCATACTTCCCGCAGTTATCACCAGGGATCAGGTGCTGGCAACACTCATTAAATGACAATGAAGGTCAGCTTTTATTTGAAACAGTGATAAGCCTGATGAAACAAAAGTGAAAAACATGTTTGCAATGTTGTTTATTTTCAGTCTTCCTTAATAAATTCGCTGGTGAGTAGTGTCCAAGGAGTTTATTTTGTTAACCCTAACTAAAGACAAGAATACCACATCCATGGGTATCAACAGCATCCCCATTTGCTTCCTGAACAGTCTAAAACATGACCTATCAGAACCACTAGAGGCACTCTTCAACTACAACCTTGAATCAGGCTTAATTCAAGTGAAAGGAGGACTGCAATAGTCATTCCCTTCCACAAGAGAGACCATCAACCAACACACAGAACTAAACATCCATCAATTTAACAAACCTAATATGCAAATTCATGAAATAATTATCATAGAAATGATAAATAATGCCAGTGGCAACCTACAGACACTGGTCCCCTTCCAGTTTGGCTTTGTTAAGGGAAGGTCATGCCTACTTAAGTTGGTAGACTTTTTGAGAGGTTCACCAAGGCAAGGATGAGTATAAAACAGAGCATACTGTGTTTCCTGACCTGGCTAAGGCATCTGATTCAATACTCATTCAGGCATTGTTGACAAGCTGTCTGAGCTAGGTTTAAACCCTTACATAACTTGGAGGATTGCTAGCTAGCTCACAGACAGGACCCAAGCAGTTAGGATTCATGAGATCACTTCCACCAAAAGACCAGTCACCAGAGGAGTACTCCTGGGCTCTGTGCTGGCCCGCTCCTGTTTAGTTTCTACTTCTTGGAAATCAAGGCTAATGTTAAAGGCCTTTAGCTCACCAAGTTCACAGATGACTGTAAATTGGGAGCTATTATAGATTCCCACCAAGGCACAAAAATCCTACCAGTGGTTTTAACACAGACAAAAAACTGATGCCAAAGCCATTGCCTAAAACTCAGTGCTAAAAAATACATTATAATGCCCTTTGAGAAACTGTCAATCAAGTTAAGTACTCCAGCAAGTCATTAAACCACAGGAATCAGTATGACTCTGTCATAGTCCATGTAGGTATAAATGACCTGAGATGTAGCTCTCTAGACTATATGAAGAGAGACATTATAGATCTCTCTGACTATGTGTTTCATGCTGATATAAGCCTAGCATTGATCAGCATATTACCTTCACCAAGAATGATGCCACATTACAACAAAAGATGACTGATTTTAACCATTGGATGTGTTTCTGATGTCATTCTAAGGAGATCCAATATCTGTCAGCATGGGAAGACATGGATAGCAAACCATGTTGCTTTGCCAGGCATGGTCTGCACCTGTCCCCTCTAACCTTTTGAATATAGGCTAAAACGTTATCCTTTCCCATAGAGCATTTTTAGGTAGTGCCAAATTGACAAACCTACCAGCATAGCAAACTCAACTAAACTGATCAATGCCAGGTGCCTAAGCAAAAAGCTAAACTCCCTCCAATCCCTCCTCACCCTAGAGAATATAGACATCTTTGCAGTTACTGAGACATGGTTTAAAGCTGCAGAGAGTGCCCTGACAGTGCAAGGTTTCAGTCCCTTCCACACTTTTAGACCAGTACCTGCACAGACAGGGACAAAAGGTAGAAATGTCCCAATATTCATTAATAACAAGCTTACCTCTGGGTTGGTTAAACAGGATGATGAGTTGGAGTTTCTCCACTTGCAGGTTAACATAAGTAAAATCCTGTACCATATCATATCAAGCTATAGGTCACCCTTTATGTCCCATGAAACTCATAGCACATACATAAACCTACTGGGGACACTCATCATCCAACACAACATCTTACTTATTGAGTCTTTAATTATTCTTCTGTATACTGGGAATCCTACAGGGACCCAAATCTGCAGGCACAGAGATTCCTGGACTTTGTAAATACAAACACCCTTAACCAGTTAATGCATACGCTGACTAGAGGTTCCAACATAATGGACCTTGTACTCACAAATATGGAAGAATTTTGCACCATCCCCAATGTCACATTGTGCCTGGCAAGATCTGACCATAAAGCTTTCTCCTTCAAAATAAAAATCAACTGGATAAGCTCAGCAAACCCAATAACAATTAGAAACTATTCCAAGGTAACCTACCTTTCATTAAGTGATAGTTTTTCACAATTCAGTGTCACTCCAAATCTAGAAAAAACAGCAAGCTATGCAGAATTTTTCAGAGAAACTCTGCACAACCATGTCTATGGTTATATAGATGCTGTTTTACCTACCAGAAGTAAGCTCAAAACTAACTCCAAATACAAAGCACCATGGTGGCATCCCAGCTAAAACAGGTTATACAACAAAAGGAAAAAAATCATGGCTAAAATTAGGAAGTATAGCTCACATAAAGATAAAAACTCTCTCGTTAAAATAAACACACAACTAAGAGGGCTAATTAAGTCCAATAAATCCAGTTTTGATATCAACATAGCCCCTCAGGCAAAAGACAACCATAAGGCCTTCTTCAGCTATCACAGAAACCTCAAAGGCAGCACATAGCAGTGTGCTGAACTCGTGGTTAATGGTGCCACATTCACTGAGCTGGGTGATATAACAAATCTGCTGGCTGACAAATTCAGTTGCAACTTTAACCTCCTACTACACCCAACCTCCTTCCAAGAAATACCTTCAAACTTAACTCCTCCAACTGTAAATAGAGAGCATGTTCTGGCCATGCTTGCTATGGCCAAGAACACAACCTCAATGGGTCCCAATAATATCCCAAGATGCCTCCTGAATAGTTTAAAACATGACCTAGCAGGGCCACTGGAGTTACTATTTAACTATAGTCTTAAATAGGCTTTTGTGCCACATTAGTGGAGAGCATCAACAATCATCCCTCTTCATAAGGGCAGACCATCAACAGGTCCCAGAAACTACAGACCCATTAGTCTGACTAGTCCTGTATGCAAATCCATGGAAGTATTTATCATAGAAATTATCAAAAACGACATAGAAGACATTCAGGCACTGGATCCATCCCAGTTTGACTTTGTCAAAAGAATGTCATGCCCACTGAATCTGGTGAACTTCTTTGAGAATGTCACCAAGACAATGAATGAGGGTAAAACAGTGCATACTGCCTACCTTTACCTGACTAAGGCATTTGATATAATACTCCACACTGACATTGTCAACAAACTTACAGAATTAATAACTGAACTGTAAAAATGCCAAAAAGGAAGTTTACATGACTGGATTCAAAAAGAATATTTTTTTTATTAAGCGCTTTCACCCCCTGAGGAGTACTTCATCAGAATACAAGCAAAAACCGACAACCAGTGCGTATAAATACTATATAAAAATTTCATTGGATAGTCTCTTAATTAAATAATTTAACATCTTAAAGTACCCACAGCAAATGATTAAAAAGTGAAAAATAAAAAGTAACCAAGCTGCTGGCCAAAAATTCCCCTAAAATCACTGTTCGCACATAAAAAGTTATTAAATAGTCAATACTATAAAAGCCATATCCAGGATTGTATAACATAATGGAATAACTTTTATGTAAAATATCTATAATTTCCTAGCCTTAATTTGTAATATAGGTGCAGTAGATGTATATTAATTCAAACCGGGAGGGAAGGTGACACTTAACCTAAGTTGCCACACCAGTTCATAGGTGTCCAGTAAAAACTTCTATTCCCTCCTGCCCCGCATGGGTTTTGAGATACTTGTTTTAAAATTCCAAAATAAAATTTCTTAAAAGATACACAAACTAAAGTGTGTTTGTACAAGGCATTATTTTCATTTTTGTTTAAAATATCATCCAGATGTTCCTACATTGTTATTCTAAAACATCATTCAGTTTTGCCTATATAAAAAGAGGGGCATTCAGAACATTTACCAGTGTGCACCACCTCCTTAGATGAACAATTCCCTTTTGTAGAAATACCTTAGACTTTAAATATTATCTAATAAGACAAATTCACCTTGTAAAATATATGAAAACTGATTACAACTCCCACATCTTGTTCATAGGTTCATAGGTGTGTACTAGGCTAATGGCCCTGAGGCCTTTACAAGTCTAGTCATAGGATTACCCTGGCATAGTGCCACCCGACCTTAGTTCCCAGTGCACCTGTCGAGTAGAGCCACTGGTGTTATCCCCGGGGTGAATTTTCTGTTTTCCATCCACTCATCAAGATTTCTCTTGAAGAGGGTCAGCGAGGTGCTCTGCTTGACATTTATGGGAAGTCTGTTCCATAGCATGGGCAGTCTCTGGGTTATGAATCTGTCCCTCCAGCATGTTTTGTTAATTGTGGTAATGAGGTTGGGGTTTCTGGAGCATGTGGTGTGGAGGGATTGGGATTTTTTTAGATGTATGATTTCTAACAGAGCTGGGTCAGACATGGCTTTGTAAGTCAAGCAGAGATCGCCTCTAAGTAGGCGATATGAGACAGAGAATAGTTGGAGTTTTTTGAGTCTGTCCATATAGGGCAAGTGTTTAAGGCCTAGGATCCTCTTTGTGAGGTACTTTTGTGGCCTTTCCAGTTGTTGCAGGTGTCTAGTGAGGTACATGCCAAATGGGGCATTGTACTCGATAGCTGGCCTAAAGAGGGAAGAGTAGAGAGAGACAATGACCTCTTTCTTCCTGGATGCAAAACCCTTAGTAGTGAGATGTGCCACATAGAAGGGCTTTCTGACCACAATGGCAATGTGGTGATCAAAAGAGAGGTTGCTACCTGTGTTCCCAGATCTCTTATAACACCTTCTGTGTTCAGTGGACTACCATCGATGTGGTAATTCATGGGAACTGGGTTTTTCCCAAAGGGGATGATGACACATTTTTTGGCATTGAGCTTAAGGCCATGGTTCTGACACCAGTCGTTGGTCACAGTGAGGCCATTCTGTAGGATGTCAACATCACTTGAGGAGTTAATAATAGCTCCCAACTTGCAATTGTCTGCGAACTTTGTCAGACAGAGTCCCTTTGTGTTGGCCTGGACTTCAGAGAAGTAGATAACAAGCAGGAAAGGACCCATGACCAAACCCTGTGGGACTCCACTTGTGACTAATCGGCAGTCTGACTTGGAGTCAGCTACTTTCACACTGTGGGTTCTATCTGTGAGCCAGTTTACAACTCACCTAGTGATATAGGGGTCGATGCCAAGCTTAGTGAGTTTTTCTAAGATTCCTGAGTGGGGAATCGTATCAAAAGCCTTGGCCAGATCAAGGCAGGCTGTATGAACCACCTTGCCTTCATCCACAGCTATGGTGACTGACTCAAAGAAGTTGAGCAGGCATGATCTACCCTTCACAAAACCAAACTGTGTGGGATCCAGAGTTTGGAGATTCCCTATATCCTTGTTTATTAGGTCCATGATGATGTGTTCCATAGCTTTGCATATCAGACTCGTCATGCTAATGGGGCGATAGGTCCCAGGGTCTGTAGTCGCTCCTCCTTTATGGAGAGGGATAAGTGTAGCAGTGCAGCATTCAGCAGGGACAAAGCCTGAGTTGAGGCTGGGATTGAACAGAGCACACAGGTGAGGTGCCAGTTCACTCTGTAGTTCATGCAGAACACATCCAGAGATATTGTCAGCTCCCATATTAGCTGTATTCTTGGCCTTGGACAGTGCTGTTTTAACCTGTGCAACAGTAATACTGGTGGTGCCACTTTGTTGTTTCATAAAAACCCTGCCAGTGTTATTATTATTTTCAAACACATTTTTAAAGTTTGGGCCGTCTTGAATATGAAAATAGGCTCAGATCCTAACAGTCTGTAAAGTTCAGGGTTAGCTTTAAAAATGTTCCAATTCTTCTTAACAATATTTTAATTTGGTAGAGAAATTGTTGTACTGAATGATTAACACATGTTCATACCCCTCAGTCATAACCTTTTGTCTAACACCATGAAATCCAGTTCCCATTAAAGGTTTATACTGGCCACTCCCCTCATTAAATACCTGCCTGCTAATATCCTTGACCAAATTAGCAGGATAACTCCTGGCCATAAACATAGCCACCAATACCACTAACTCTTCCAATGCATCCTGTTGACGTGACGTCATTCTAGCAATCCTGATGCACTCACCTTTCACAAGACTCTTCTTCTGGGAAAGGGAGTGGCAACTTGAAAAGCGCAACTACAAGTTGCCGAATACAGTTTTCCTGTATATGTTGGATATAAAACCCATTGTAGTATACGATATTAGTGTGTCAAGGTAGCTGATATTTTCCTTGTCATACGCTGAGGTGAAGTTCAAAAAATTGGTGGTATTATTCAGATAATCGGCAAATTACTTAATATCTGACCATCCCATAAAATAAAAACATTGTTCAAAAATCTGAGATGCAAGTGAATATTTTTAGAAAATGAACTTTTAAGTAAATGGTTTTCCCAAGCATGCAAAACCAGGTTGGCAAAGACTAGGGCACAAGCTGCCTCCATAGCAACGCCTCTGGTTTGCTTTAAAAAATTCACCCTCAAAAACAGATGTAGTTATGGTCGAAGACAAAAGAAGTCGGCTCAATAATCAAATACATTTTATCACTGTTTTAAACTTTCTTGGAACAATTCTAAGCCCTCATCCGTAGGTGTAACAGTAAACAAATCTGTAACATTTATAGTAAAAAAAAAAATAGACTCTTGTTCCAAATATTGTTCTTTAAATACCATAAAAAAATCTCAAAAAATGCTGACAACCAAACAAAATGAAAAAATGAACTGCAGACCTGCTGGCAAAAAAAAACAAGTAAACCAAAAGCCAAAAATTTAGCGCTTTCATCCACTGTTTAATACGTGAAGTTCCTCAGAAACATTTTCAAATGATTTCCAGTTCCTTAAATAACTTACTAAACAGGAAATGACATCATGACCATCAAACTGAAAAAATAACAAATGTGATTTTCTACAAAAATGAAGTATTGTCATAATGATAACAAGTAAAAAAAAAAAAAAAATATATATATATATATATATATATATATATATATACATATATACACAAATGAATGTATATACACATATATACACATACATATGTATAAATCCAAAAATACAGTCATAAAAATGCAGTGTAAATTCATGCTGTGTGAATAGCATAATAATCAACTTGAGCATATAAAATGCATATCCAAAGACCTCTCCCACATAAACACAACAATCACATGCATGCACACACCCACACACACACACACACACACACACACACACACACACACACACACACACACACACACACACACACACACACACACACACACACACATATGCACATATAGACATGTACCCCACACACACACACACACACACACACACACACACACACACACACACACACACACACACACACACACACACACACACACACACACACACACACACACACACACACACACACACACACACACAAACATAGAACCAAACAGTCACTATGAAAATATAAAATACACGTGAAAAAATATATATATAAATGTCGTAAAAAATATATATGACAATATACAAATAATGATGATGTATACACACAAGTACACACACCAAAATGTATATAATATAATATATATAAAATGTAATATATGTATAAAACAAAAAAATATGTATATATGTATATATACGAATAATGTAAATCATATCATGCCTCTGAAGGGAATCAGAGTGATATGAACATGTATGTGTACACACATGTACACCTCACACAAAACACACATGGATCACATGCATCACATGCATATGGTCTCAAACACCTATCTATATTTCAAAAAACATTTTAAATGAATATAATCATTGAGGCCAGGCAACCTATCAGCCCCCAACAAAAGTTGCCACAATGTCTCCTTGCATTCTAAGACATTGTTTAAATCTCCTCCAAATTCACTAGTGTTGATTTTTTCCAAAACCGAAAATTGAAATTTCTTAAAATCTCTGCATGTTAAAGAATGTTTGGCCAAAGAATTAAACTGATCTTTATTTTTTATAGCCAAATTGTGCTCATAGATTCTTCTTTTTAGAAGCCTTTTAGTTTTTCCTATGTAATAATGTTCACATGAAACACAATTGGCGATGTAAACAACATAATCGGAATTACAATTGTAATAACTCTTAGACCAAATGGTGTAATTAAGAGATTTTATGAATACACTAGCACTGTTTCTAATAAATCTACACTGCCTACAGTTATTGCATGCATAAGTACCCCTCTTAATACTGGCTGCTCTTGTCATGTCCTGATACCTATAATGACCTATCTCCAGCATAGATTTTAAGTTTTTAACTCTTTTGTAAGTGAAAGTGGGTTTCATCCCTAAAGTACCAACTAAATCTTTATTTCCCAGTATCATTTTCCAATTGTTAATGATGATGTCCCTGATGAACCACATTTCGTCAACAATCGGTAAAGAGAACGCTAGGTGGTAACTACTGGTATTCTCTAAAACTTTGGAACCAGAACTTAAACCTATCTGACTGGAAAGAAGAATCGGTTTAGCAGCCCCCTTCCTTAAAGAAATGACCTCTTTCTCTATTTTTTGAATCCAGTCTAATGAGTAACCTCTATACAAGAATAGTGACCTTAAAAATCCTACTTCACTTTGAAATACATCGTCATCAGTGGTGAGCCTACTCAAATGAATTATTTTGCTCTTCACTACTCCTTTTTTCATATGTGTAGGATGTAAACTGTCCTTGTGTAAATACTGGTTCGCAAAAACCTCTTTCCTGTATATTTGACTTTTCAATGTGTTATTAACTGTATCTATACTAAGGAGGACATCAAGAAAGGGAATGTTATCCCCAAAACCACTCAATTTGAAGACCAAGAAGTCAGTACTGTGATTCAAATCTGTCACCAAGTCAGAAAATTCTTCAAAAGTGCCATTCCACAAAAAAAGTAAATCATCTATAAATCTAAAATATGCAAGTGCCCTATTGAAAAGATGATGTTTAACCAAAAATGTAAGCTCCCAATTTGCCATAACCAAATTGGCAAAAGCTGGTGCCACCCTCGCTCCCATTGCTACTCCTGAAATCTGTTGATAAATATGTTTATCAAATCTGAAGAAATTATTCTCTAGGACTAACTCCAATAGATCACAAATGGTGCTAACCTTGTGTTTCTCAACATCAGAATATAAAGTCAGGTATTCCCTCAAATATTCTAATCCTTCTGTTTGCTTGATAGCAGTATATAAGGACTTGACGTCAAGAGTAGCAAAAATGACAGAACTAGATGAAACATCTATATTCCTTAGTTCTTCCAATAAATGCCAGGAATCTCTGATGTAAAATCTAGTTCTCTGTACAATAGGATTCAGAATATAGTCAAGCCAAATAGATATAGTCTCAGTCTTGGAATGCTTTGTGGAAATAATAGGTCTAAAAGGTGGGTTATGCTGGTCAACATGTAATTTTGGAATGCCAAATAATGTAGCCAATTTTGGGTGTTCGACCAACAAATATTCATAACTCTAATGATTTAATTCTCCTTGGCTAAACCTGTCAAACAACAGTGTGTCAACTCGTTGAAAACTTTTTTTAACAACATTGACACCAGTCACTTTGTATGTTTCACTGTCACTTAACATGTCTATCATAGATTCATTATATTGACTGGTATCCGTGACCACAATTTTACCCCCTTTGTCGGCCTTCATTGTTCTAATATCAGAATTTTTGCATAAATCTTGCAAAGCTCCCTTTTCAGAGGAACTTAGATTGTCATCACTTACATAACCTGTCATCCTGCGAAACTCATTTTCACATTGATTTTGAAACATTTGCAAAGTAGTATGCAGTGGGGGATTAAAAGTACTAGCTTTTTTCGGCCCAGTCATGGAAGGAGTTTGAACAGTGACCAACACATCATGCATTATATACTGTAGGTTCAATTTTCTTAAATATAATCTAAAATCTATTAACAATCTACCAATATTCACTCTATTATTAGGTATAAATGAAAAACCTTTTTTCAAAACATTAAAAGTTTCAGTGGATAAAGCAACTCCAGATAAATTAATAACATTGATACTAAAATCTTCTGCTTGTCTTGTGATATTCATTTGTATTTCCTCTGGTTGGGGTATCTCCCTCTCCCTTTCCCCTTCCATTTGTTGTGGGAAGTATTGTTCCACTTCTGAGTCTGTTTGTTGACTGGCACTGCCAGCGGAAAAGGGCCTTGGTTATGTCCCTGCTTTCCATTGACAAGTATTTCAGCATAACTTCCATTAGAAGAATTGCTAGAATGTTGGTTGTTAAAGTCAGAAATGGTGCCGACTTCTCCATTAGATACACTATTGTGTCCAATGTTCCTGTCAGAACCTCTAGAACCAACATCATTTGTTGTTGAAAATGCTATAGTATTTGTGGCTTCCTTAGCCCCACTGTTTAAAGCAGGACTTCCACTGTCACTGCTGTTGTAGATCTTAACAGAAGGGTCTTCTACCCTATCTTGTAATAAGGGGTTGGGAGGGTGGCCTAATGGTTAAGGTGTTTGCCTTACAAACACAAGGTGCAAGGTTTGAGTCTCACAAGGGATAATTGGCTAGGCTTAAAATGGCTCGCAAGGGCAGTTAGCTTAGTACTGATCTATGAACCTATGAACCTATATGCATGTTTGGCCTGATAAGCCAAAATGTCTCTTTTTAGTTTATGTTGTTTCCTAGTCACAATGGAAGCCCGGTGCCTGTCAGCCTTCACTTCTACACCGTTGTATAAAAGAATATAATCTTTAAAACATCCAAAGCATTTGATTTTCTCATCTAGTGTTTTAATATTTTCCGTAATAGTCTCAAGTTCTTTCAAATAGTGTTCAACCAAAAAACCCATCATGGTGATGCTAGTATTGTTATAAAGCTCAATAAGTTTGGTACTCAGTTCATCACCAAACGTTACACAATTAGGGAACTTGGCTGTCCTTAAGCCCTGAGGCACAATTTTCCTATTTATACATTCACTCAAATAGGATACCTCTAGCTCTAACGTGACAAACCTGAAAACCATTTTTTCTAGGTCATATATGCTCTTTTTACAGTTAATAGTGTCAGTATAAGCACTATCATTTATCGACTTACTTGCTGCTGAATCAGATGCTTGAATTTGAACATCAGCAAATGGATTATTGAAAGATTTGCAAATGTAATCCCACACATTGCTTTCATTTATTCCCTTGTTTGTGGTGTTCAACACCATCGTCAATGCTTTAGCTGAACAGCTAGTGCTAGCTGTGACGTCACTTCCTGTGTCGTCTGGCGGTAAATCTAAAACTGTAGCTGTTAAAGACTTCTCATTAGTGCCTTTAACTGAACCAGCCACACTGCTTGCAGAATCACTAGCGATATCCGACTTAGAATGTTCCTTGAACATGGTGGAAACAAAAGTGTCTTTGACTGTTTGAACAATAAAAGCGATAAGTTCTTCTTGGGTTTTCTCTCCCACAACCTTGGCAGGACTAGAGCCTCTGGCAGGAACTGGATACACAGTCAAGTCCAAAAGACTGTCTTGACTCCTTAAATTGGCACTCTCAGCTGCCATGGTGATTCACCAGTTGGACCACAAACCTCAAAAAATGCTGACAACCAAACAAAATGAAAAAATGAACTGCAGACCTGCTGGCAAAAAAAACAAGTAAACCAGAAGCCAAAAATTTAGCTTTTTCATCCACTGTTTAATACGTGAACTTCCTCAGAAATATTTTCAAATGATTTCCAGTTCCTTAAATAACTTACTAAACAGGAAATTACATCATGACCATCAAACTGAAAAATAAATGTGATTTTCTACAAAAATGAAGTATTGTCATAATGATAACAAGTAAAAAAAAAAAAAAAAAATATATATCTATATATATATATATACAAATGAATTTTCATAGTGACTGTTTGGTTCTATGTTTGTGTGTGTGTGTTTGTGTGTGTGTGTATGTGTGTATCTGTGTGTGTGATGTGTGTGTGTGTGTGTGTGTGTGTGTGTGTGTGTATGTGTGTGTGTGTGTGTGTGTGTGTGTGTGTGTGTGTGTGTGTGTGTGTGTGTGGGGGTACATGTCTATATGTGCATATGTGTGTGTGTGTACGGGTGTGTGTGTCTGTGTGTGTCTGTGTGTGTGTGTGTGTGTGTGTGTGTGTGTGTGTGTGTGTGTGTGTGTGTGTGTGTGTGTGTGTGTGTGTCTGTGTGTGTGTATGTGTGTGTCTGTGTGTGTGATGTGTGTGTGTGTGTGTGGGGGGGGGTACATGTCTATATGTGCATATGTGTGTGTGGGTGTGTGCATGCATGTGATTGTTGTGTTTATGTGGGAGAGGTCTTTGGATATGCATTTCATATGCTCAAGTTGATTATTATGCTATTCACACAGCATGAATTTACACTGCATTTTTATGACTGTATTTTTGGATTTGTACATATGTATGTGTATATATGTGGATATACATTCATTTGTATATATATATATATATATATATATATATATATATATATATATATATATATATATTCTTTTTTTACTTGTTATCATTATGACAATACTTCATTTTTGTAGAAAATCACATTTGTTATTTTTTCAGTTTGATGGTCATAATGTCATTTCCTGTTTAGTAAGTTATTTAAGGAACTGGAAATCATTTGAAAATGTTTCTGAGGAAGTTCACGTATTAAACAGTGGATGAAAGCGCTGCATTTTTGGCTTCTGGTTTACTTGGTTTCTTTGCCAGCAGGTCTGCAGTTCATTTTTACCATAAAAAATCTCATGAATCTCAATAGGTGTGGTACAGAGTCATAAGTTGGTTTCAAGCATCAGTCAATTAAAACTGCCAGTGGGTAAATCTTCAAACCTTGGGCAGCAGCAATAAGTCTAAAAGGGGGATTAATAATGTCTTTATGGGTCTTTGGTATACCAAAAATGGTAGGAATAGTGGGTTTAGGATTTTTCAAAAATTTGTACGTCTCCACATTAATTCTCTGATTGGTCAAATAATCCTCCAAATATAAATGAGTCCTACAATAGCCAATGTCAATTTGATTCCTTGAAACTGAAGTATAAGTATCGTGTCTATCTCAGAGAAATGACAACAAACATTAGTATTGCCCTACCTCCTGATCAGCATCTGTTGATAGCACCCCATGACACCTTATGGCGGATGCAACTACCCCTTCTCCCCACACTAACTACACCTCTGCTCCTGACTTCAGTAAGCCCTTTATAGTATATACAATATATATAAAAAAGACACAGTGAAAAAATGCAGATAGAAATCACAGCCATTTTCATTCACCACTGTGTACAGAACTGCATGTTAAGAACATGCTTATTAAAAAGAAAAAAAACAAACAAACCTGTGGTCTTTTTAGCACAGCACACCTCCATTCTTTAATTAGTCATTCAGGCATACATTGCAGCAGCCTCATTGATGGTGGCACATACTGCAATTCATGACTATAAGTATTATGTGTCCATATGCTGTTATGCATTAATTACATGTAACTGTAATAATGTGTACAATTCCAGTGTGGGAGGGCCTTCTGATCCTGTTTATCTCATATAAATTGGTTGCAATGCAGTCATGTGATGTAATGACTTCACATATGTGAAGTCTCAAAGCTATATTAAGACAACCACTGTAGCACATGTGATTCATACGGATCTATGACAGATGATCAAGTCTTCAGAAACTTGAAGTTCATATGGACAAGATCATATGATGGAGTTTCCAAAAACTTGAACACAAAAAAAAAAAACAAAAGACCCCCACAAAAATCTACTTTTTTACATTTATGGAGGGGGTCTGCCTCCTGCACTCACCATACCCCTTGTAAATTATATATAAAAACTCTGAGATCACACTACAGTGAAGAAAATGATAAGTTTCCAATCCTCGCTGTACCACAATCTCCATTCAAAAGCTTCAAGTTTTCAAAAACTCGATCATATTATCTTGACCATATGAATTTCAAGTTTCTGAAAACTAAATCCACTGATAGGGATGCATTTTATACACATGTTAATAGTCAGCGGACTTCCATAGCTTGCTGTTGAATTCTTGCAAAGGGCAGCATTATATGAAAGTACTGACATTACATGAACAGCACTTCATGAAATTATTAGTCCCAGTTTTTACTTTGGAGAAAAAAATATAAACTAATTTTGCAATTTCCTGGAAGAGAAACAGTTGTTTTTCAAATGTCATGGTGTTACTGCTCCTGCAGCACTTACATTCAGTAATAACTTATATAGCATATCTACAGAGATACAGTGTGTTTGTATTCTGGGATAATGTTGTTGTACAAAACAGCATGAATAGCTTGGTTGGCCAAGGAACACTATTTCACTGCCCGCAGTTTTGTGAACAATGACATAGTTACCAATAAACATTGATGTTGCACTGCTCACAGTTGTGTGAACATGAACATAGTTACCAATAAACACTGATGTTGCACTGCTCACAGTTGTGTGAACAGTAACATATTTACCAATAAACACTGATGTTGCACTGCTCACAGTTGTGTGAACAGTAACATAGTTACCAATAAACATTGATGTTGTACTGCTCACAGTTGTGTGAACAGTAACATAGTTACCAATAAACATTGATGTTGCACTGCTCACAGTTGTGTGAAAAGTAACATAGTTATCAATAAACATTGATGTTGCACTGCTCACAGTTGTGTGAACATGAACATAGTTACCAATAAACACTGATGTTGCACTGCTCACAGTTGTGTGAACATCAACATAGTTACCAATAAACATTGATGTTGCACTGCTCTCAGTAGTGTGAACAGTAACATAATTACCAATAAACATTAATGTTGTACTGCTCACAGTCGTGTGAACAGTAACATATTTACCAATAAACACTGATGTTGCACTGCTCACAGTCGTGTGAACAGTAACATAGTTACCAATAAACATTGATGTTGCACTGCTCACAGTCATGTGAACAGTAACATAGTTACCAATAAACATTGATGTTGCACTGCTCGTTGTTGTGTGAACAGTAACATAGTTACCAATAAACATTGATGTTGCACTGTTCAAGATTGTGTGAACATTAACATAGTTACCAATAAACATTGATGTTGCACTGCTCACAGTTGTGTGAGCAGTAACATAGTTGCCAGTAAACATTGATGTTGCACTGCTCACAGTTGTGTGAACAGTAATATATTTACCAATAAACATTGATGTTGTACTGCTCACAGATGTGTGAACAGTAACATAGTTACCAATAAACACTGATGTTGCACTGTTTACAGTCATGTGAACAGTAACATAGTTACCAATAAACATTGATGTTGCACTGTTCAAGATTGTGTGAACATTAACATAGTTACCAATAAACATTGATGTTGCACTGCTCACAGTTGTGTGAGCAGTAACATAGTTGCCAGTAAACATTGATGTTGCACTGCTCACAGTTGTGTGAACAGTAATATATTTACCAATAAACATTGATGTTGTACTGCTCACAGATGTGTGAACAGTAACATAGTTACCAATAAACACTGATGTTGCACTGTTTACAGTTGTGTGAAAAGTAACATAGTTACCAATAAACATTGATCTTGCACTGCTCACAGTTGTGTGAACATTAACATAGTCACCAATAAACACTGATGTTGCACTGCTCAGTTGTGTGAACATTAACATAGTTACCAATAAACATTGATGTTGCACTGCTCACAGTTGTGTGAACAGTAACATAGTTACCAATAAACATTGATGTTGCACAGCTCACAGTTGTGTGAACAGTAACATAGTTACCAATAAACATTGATGTTGCACTGCTCACAGTTATGTGAACAGTAACATGGTTACCAATAAACATTGATGTTGCACTGCTCAAGATTCTGTGAACATTAACATAGTTACCAATAAACATTGATGTTGCACTGCTCACAGTTGTGTGAACAGTAACATAGTTACCAATAAATATTGATGTTGCACTGCTCACAGTTGTGTGAACAGTAACATAGTTACCTCTTCATCATCATTCCATCAAAATAATACTGTACAGATCATCACCAAATATCCTTTAATACTTCACACATTCATTTCCTTTATTTGTGACAAGATCTGTTGCTATGTCGTGTGGCAGATGCAGTCAACATACAGCTCTGTATAGTGTTTAGTTTGATAGGCAGAGGTTTGGATCTGGTAACATCTGTCAGTCACATAACTGTGTCAGACAGGACTGACTTAGGCAAAAGAAATATTCATGGTACAGTTGGAGGTTCACATTTCTAAGGCATCAGCCTCCAAGGTAGGGGATCCATACCCATTACAGTAGGAAAGTGCTGCAAGCCCTTTACATGTGTTTCTCAAGACACACTGTATACCTATTTATGTAGAGTCAGTGGTTGATATGCAGCTTTCTGATATCTGTCCTGGCATGTGTTCAAGTCTGGCAAGATGCAAATGTTGAATATGTAATTGATTATTCACAGGCATTACTTGTTTTCCAAATGGTAATGCTTTCTATTGCATTTCTTCATATGAACATTTATGTACTGTTGTAATTGTTTTCTTCACACTGTCCAGCTTTATAGTATGTGAGGATTTGAATAACATTTCTTACTGTATGGCATGATGCCAGATCTTCATATAGTGTGATTTAGCCCATGTGACACTTTCTTGTATGTTTGGGTTGTTTACATGCTGTTATGGCAGTGTTCATTGTAATTTCTTGTGAGCATGCCCAGTATAAACTTGTGAACAGAGACCTTGAACTATTGAAATGTCATCAGATCTCTGTTGTCATTTGCCACTTGTGTATTTTGAGTGTTATTATATTACTGTTTAGGATGCACGTGAATATACAACACATGCTTGCCTAATACATGTTTCAAGGTAATAAACCCCTTTCTATAGTTGCCAAGTTATACAAACACCAAAACATGTCCATTTCTGATGTGCATGACACAACATCTGTAGCTCTCATTTCTTCTTCTTTATGCATGATGAAGTGAAGAATACAGCAACACTTTCGGTTATCATACATACATTCCCTATATGTACATGTCTTATTTGGGTCTATATTATGTTGTCAAAATACGTGATCAGTGAACACCTCTTAATCAACACATAAACATCAAATCCAGTAATTGCCAAATGGCCACTTCAGTGACTTTTTTCCCCAGGGGGAAAAATGCTTGGCTGTCATTGGGGATTTACTCTTTTCCCCACTGTAGTGCGATCTTGGAGTTCATATATTTAGTTAGAGGGTTGTGGGGGTGAAACCCCCAACTATGTAGAGTTTGAACGTTTGTTTAGTGTTTCTTTGGCCACGCGATTTTTCCCTTGTGAACAAAGTCACTGATGTCATCGTTCAGCGATTACTGGGTTCAATGTTTATGTGTCGATGAAGACGTGTTCACTAACCACGTCTTTTGACAACATAATATAGACCCGTCTTATTCAATAACTGTAAACTTTGCAAATAGTCCCTAATGTATCCACTGTCCTTGTTAACTGTTATCTCAACTCAGCATGTTATCAACATTAATACCACATTTACTCCTCTTTGTTACAATGTTGCTTTGTGTCTATCTCACATCATTTGTTAGCATATCCATTTTTAGTTATGTCCATATGTCAAGAATTGTGAACAGAATTAATTAGTACATCAGTTTGGAAGTACTTATTTTTAAAATGCTGCTTTGTGACATAAATACATACGACTGCATTATCTGACAATATTTTCCCCTTTTACCTTCCCCTCTTACTTATACCTGCACTGATACTATTTAGTCTGTGTACCTTCTCCCCTTTTAATGTCCCTTGCATCTTAATTTTTGTAATCAGTTTGCTCTTACTTCATATAAGCTGCCCTCACATGCTCGCATAATAAGTTTGCTTACAGGCAATCAGTTTTGTTTAAATTGTGAGTTCATGCTCCCTCGCACCATTTCATGGCCTCCAACACTGATGCTGGCCATGAAAAGGTGCTTATAAACATGTAAATGTGATGAGCAGCCTGCATATTCAGTGAGCGCTGCTGCTCATGGCACCAACACCCTTAAATTGTATAGGCTTCATGCAAAGCCTACATGATTGCTAATGAGTCTTTGGGTAAGTCAGATTCGTGCTATATGCAATATTTTCTAAATTGGTTTCTCTGACTCTTCCTGGTTTTATTTTTCTCTTGGTCTTAGATGAGAACATTTTAACCCCTTGTGTAAACTGATTTTAATCTCAGTTTTTGATGTACAACTTGTTTTGTTACATTACATCTCGTTGTTTCTTTTTGCAAAAGAGAGTATGGGCTTTGCTCTTTAATTTCATTAGAAATATTTGCTTGTTGTCTTATAAGTTATGTGAAATGATATATGATTTCACTTTAAATAGTTGAGTCAATACCACTGCCTGTTGCTTAACTTTTCAAAGACTGTCTTGCATAAAGATTCTGACACAGTTTACAAAGGAAACATGTTTTATTTGCCTGGCTTATGTACAAACTTTTATTGCAGCTCAAGGTTGGCAATTATTTGAACATTATTTGGAGAGAAGTCAAGGCTGCGATGCTGAATCTGCTGTTTCAAAATCACTGTTTGCATGACCTTTGACTGCTTCACCCTTGGAACAGACAATTTTCTCGTGTGCTTTGTACTTCTGTTATTTTCAATACTGTGTAAAATCTATTTGTTTAGTTTGGGGGGCATAGCTAGTAAATCTGTGCCAGCCTTTCTCATGCATGTGTGTGTGTGTGTGTGTGTGTGTGTGTGTGTGTGTGTGTGTGTGTGTGTATGTGTGTGTATCAGCTACTTTCAGCAGGGACACAGAGCACTGATTTCTCAGAGAGAGTGGTAGAGGATTTGACTTGGACACTCAATGTAGGACTCAACTCTACAGCTGTGCCAGTGGGGAGTCTTATTGTTGTCCTGGAGAGAGAGAGAGAGTTAAGAGAGAGAGAGAGAGAGATAGAGGCAGAGAGAAATCCATCCACTGGACTGAGTGTGTTCCCTGTGTGCTCTTAAAGGAAATTGTGCTTGATACAGACAGATGCAGAAATCTGCATCTGGAAATACTGTGTGTATCTACTTTTGTTCCAAGTGAATGTCCCTCTCCAGTGGCAGTGGTGAGGAGTCAGGCTCCTTGGCCCACGGGGGGGGGGGGGACACCACGACTTTCTATGAAACTATGAACATATAAACCTCTGAACCTATTGGGGAGGGGATAAAATCCCTGAAACAGTACACAGGGGTCTTTAGCAATCACTTACTTTGCTCCAGCTCAGACTAACAAGTGAATTTCAAGCTAATGTGCATTGAGGAGATAAAGGAAAGATGATAGAGCTTCCTTTTCAGCCTGCTTATTCCCTCTCTTTAAAAATATTTTACCCAGAAGATTGTCTCTCCAGGGTGGGTTCTGAATTACAGCCTCTTCTACACACTGAAACTTACAATAGAACAGTCTTGGGAAGTAACCCTACCTTTTATGTCTGCTTTCATAGATTTCTTATTTCAAATCCATTGAATGACTCTTGCACCTAGTAGGTGCCAAAAATCAGGTTTTATTTACATTTGCATGACTAAGGACTTAACAAAATCTGATCAACTGTTAGTTTCCTTTGACCAGAACAAGTGGAGCATTTCTGTGGGCAAAAGCAATTTCAGACTGTATTGGTTTCTGTCAAAACTCTTTGGCTTAATGTTCAGTGACTCTTCAGAGCTCATTTTCATAAGAAGCATCCCAACTTTTTTAATGTATATTAATGGTACATATCTGAGGGCAGCCATGGTAGTGCAACAGTTAGAGTTGCCACCTCATAGCAAGAGGTTCTCCAGTTCAATCCTCAGCTGGGGTGCCTTCTGTGCGGAGTCTGCATGTCCTCCCTGTGGTCATGTGGGTTTCCTCCGGGTGCTCCAGTTTCCTCCCACATCCCAAAGACATGCTGCAGATGGATTAGACACTCTAAATTGGCCCTAGGTGTGAGTGTGTGCATGTGTGTGCCTTCTGTTGAAGGTTGGGCATCAGGCTGGCACCTCAACACTGTAAAACTCCACTGCCAATCATGAGCGGACTGTGGCAACCCTTAACTGGGAAAAGCCAAAAGAAGAAGATTAATGGTACATATCTGAAACAGTGAACAGGTCCATGATATTACAACACAGACAATATAACATATGGCTGACATGCTATTCCAGTTCTCACAGCATACATTTGGTCTTTTATATAGCCTGGACTACCATACTATGTATTACTAAAGAACAGAACAAAGTGAAATCAGATTTGTCAAATACTTTGTTTGTTATCACTGTGAATATTTTATGTTATACATCTGTATTTTGATTTATACTTATTGTTTACTACTTCTTATTTGTACCGTTTCTTCACCTGGGCTGTCTGAAAATAGTCTGTTGGGTTCAGCGCTCTGCCCTGGTTAATAAACATAAACCAATAAGTAAATGTACAGGCTTGTTAGGCATCTAAAGCTAAACTGTGTTTCCAAGGGGGGGGGGGGTTGCTGTGGTCAAAAAGGGTTGTTACTCAGGTTCTGTATGCAACCTGTGTCCATAGCTTGGTATCATTTGCTGTGGATAAAGAGTTATGGATGAGGTGTGTACTACAGATGAGCAAGGCTTACTATAACAGCAGATGACTAAATCCATGCAATTATTCACTGCAACGTATTTTATGCCTTCATTCTTTTTCTTTCTTTTGTTTTTTTTTTTGTTTACTTTTTGTGAAATATTTCTGTTACATTGTTCTGGCATGTATTTGTTAATGACTATGACTGGCTGCGAAGTGCTTAAAACCAGATGAATCCAGTCGTGCTTGGTAGTATGAATGTAGGGTAATGGCACTTGGATTTCAGTCTTTCCTTTTCTTGCTATACAAAGTACAAGGCAAATATATTCCTATGGCCTGAAGTGGTTGTTATGATTTAACATAGTAGAATCCACTGGGACTGGCAACCCTCCTATGTCTTGCTATTAACTGGAGTTAATTTCAGAGACTAAGCTCCAAAACATTTTGTTGGTTTGGACTAGAGAAAGGCATAATATTTCATTTTTGTAACATCTGCAACCTTTCCAAAGTTTTCTGGCTTCTGCTCTGAGATCATATTTCCATTGGGACTGAATTGTTCTTCATTGCTAAGTAAAGAGTAATGATCCGACAGTCCAGCTAAGGAGGGTATCTTCAGATAAGGAGACCCTTAGTAGTATGGTCAGCCCACCTTGAAGGTCAGTATCCCAAAGAATAAAGCACCACTGTTATGACATAATGAATTCTTTCCTTATACAGTTACAGTCAATGCTTCATATAAGTGAGCATTTCTCAGCTATGATCAAATGGTCATAATTTAATTTAGCCATATGTTGTGCTAATGGATATACTTATTTGAAATGTCTCTAGGCTGATACAAAAAAAACTTTGTGCTACATGCAGGATGGAGAAGAACACCTAAGCCTTCTGTATCAAAAAACCTTTGTGCCACTTGTAGGATGGAGGAGAACTCCTGAACCCTTTCTATCAAATCCAGAGTCACTTGTTCACCAGGAAAAAAAAGTTTGCTGAATCCAGTGGAATTTTTTTCCTGAAATGAAGACATACGAATATGAAATTGTACTTAATGTACTGTTAAGGGAATTAAAGTTGGGAGTTGGGGATTGCCATAATGGTTAAGATGTTTACCTCACAGATACAAGGTACAGGGTTTGACTCTAACCTGTTAAGGAAATTGGCTAAGCTTAAACTGGCCCACAAGGGCAGCTATCCAAAAAGTAGTGCAAGAGAAGGCTTCCACACTTCAAAATGCTTTCATTCCACATAGTACAGCTAAAAACTGCTTCAGCCAAATGCAGTGGATAAAAAAAGCAACACAGCAGTTAAAAATAATCCAAAAAGATAAGCACTTTCTTTCTACTGACATATAAAAAGGAATTTCATCTGATAAATGAACAAACTGCCATTAGGCTTCTTAAATACTCTTAAACCAATCACAGCTAAAATTCAGAACACACCCTTATTGCATGAAATAGCCTGACAAAACCAAGCATATTAAAAAAATGGCATATTAAAAGAAAGCATAGTAAGAGGAACACCCCCCTTTTTTCTTTTCATTCATAAAAGGAATGCAACAATGTTATACACAATAATAACATTCTAAGGCTAAAATTCAGCTAAAGATAAAAAAGATACATTCGATCTATTTAAACCTCTTAATTTAAGAAGACATTTTATATTCTCTGCATAATTTAACCCTGGCCAAAATTGTGCATTTAAACAAAGCTGCCAAAGCAATTCTGCTTTCTCAAGTAAAAGGGGGCAGACACCTCCACGTTCTGACATAATTAAGGTTTGTAAAACAACAAATTTGAAAACATGCCCAGGACTAGCAATAATATGTCTGCTAAAGCATTTGTTTCTTTCCCTAGACGAATGTCACTAAGGTGCGCACTCATTCTGTTTTTTAATTTGCATTCAGATTTCCCTACATAGAAACATGAACAATGGGAACAAATAGCACCATCCACTATCTTACTTGTGTTACAATTAGGTCTACCCTTTATGCTCACATTATATTTATTAATAAATATTTCACTAGTTCAAGAATGTAGTGACAAAATGCACATGAACCACATTTGTGCATATGACCTATTTTACAATTAGGCACAATGTGTTCAAAGGCTGACTTTAAATTCTGTCCTTTTTTATAGACAAAAATGGGGGAAGCACCCAAACGGTCCCTTAAAGTGTTTTCTATCTGCAAAATTTCTCAGTTCTTATAAAGAATGTTCATAATCATATAGCGATCATTGCTAAATGTAGTAAGGAAAGCATGAGAAAATATTTTATTATTGTTTTTATTACTCATTGTTCCATCATTACCATTTATAGTAGGAATATTAACATTATTACTGTAGCTATCATTGCTAAATGTAGTAAGGAAAGCATGATAAAATATTTTATTATTGTTATTATTACTCATTGTTAACAACGAAATAACGGACTAGCCGCAAACTAGGAAACAAAACTGAAACCACAGCTTAATGCAGTAATGGTACAAACCAGGCTGATGCGATTAGCGCTTTCTTTCACTTTATTTAAAATGTGAACTTCTTCAGAAACATGTGCCCTCCCCTGCACAAGTCTTTTAAATCCTATAAAACAGGATATGATGTCACAAAATGATCCTTAAATGTTAAGTATGTACAAACATAAATATAAAATGTTGAACTGATATATATATATAAAGAACTGTAAACATATATGAAAAAAACATCTTGATGTAAGTGGAACATTATATATGAACTCCATACTGCCATCATTCATATGCTCTGTAGTACTAAATAACAGATAATAAATAATTGAAACATGTAACAACATTCTAAAACAGAATATTTGAATATTTAAATATTTAAATGTGGACTAAAATGTTTATCCTAGCTAAATCAATTCACTAAGGTATAGACATTCCTAATAGTGGAACTAAATTTAATTATAACAAAAAACATTGTGCTAAGGTGTATTTTGTGAAATAGCTGACAATGTTATTTGTATAGCAAAAAACATTTAATGTTTATTACCTCATTGAGGCCTGGATACTGATCTGCCCCTAACATTAGTTGCCATATAGTCTCCTTTTGCTCTAATTTGTTATTAATGTCCCCCATAAATGTCACTTTTTCTATATGGTCTAAAACAAAAAATTCAAACTTTTTGAATTCACTACAAACTAGAGAATGCCTTGCAAGTGCGTTGTTTTTGTCCCTGTTCTTGATAGCTAAAGTATGTTCGTAGATTCTCCGTTTTAGAACTCTAACGGTTTTACCCACATAATAACATTCACATGATGCACAACAGGCCAAATAAACCACACATTCACTGTTGCAGTTAAAATATTTTTTGGCCCAAAAGGTTCTTTTTGAATGTTTCAGTGTAACAAAGGAACTATTACTAAGGAATCTACATTGTCTACAATTAGTACATGCAAATGTACCTTTTTTGATTAGATCTCTAGACTTGACTACAGAAGTGGTACCGGTGCGTTCTAACGCTCTCTTAATGTTATTCACTGTTTTGTAAGTGAATTGAGGTTTGGTCCCTACACAATTAACTAATTCTTTATTGCCTAAGATGATTCTCCAATTCCTTTCTATAGTATTTCTGATTTCTTTTAGTTCATTGACTATAGGAAGTGGAAATGCAGTATAAAACCCAGTTTCTTCAGGTCTGTTAATACTCTCATTTCTTTGTTGAACTACTCTTGGTGCTTCCACTGAAATGTCTGTAGCTAATAATATAGGTTTTGCTACTCCCTGTCTTAATATATTAACTTCCTTTTCCAGTTTTTTTATCCAGTTAGAATTATAACCTCTCACTACAAACATATGTCTCAAAAGTACTAGTTCTTCTTGGAATACTGTATCATTTGTGGTGAGCCTGCTAAGTCTAATCATTTGTCCCTTTACTACACTCTTTTTCATGTGCTGTGGATGTAAACTAGCCTTATGAAGGTATTGGTTAGTGAAGCAAGATTTCCTATAAATGCTACTTGTAATAGTGCCATTGATGTCATTGATTCCGAGTTCTACATCCAAAAAATGTATATTCCTACCAAATCCTCCCAGTTTAAAAAATAGGAAGCTAGTGGTAGTATTGAGATCAATTAGCATACTCTCAAATTCACATTGTCCACCTTTCCACAGGAAGAACAAATCATCAATGTACCTATAGTACATCAAAACCTTTCCAAAACTTGAATGAACCTTTAAAAATTGTTGTTCCCATCTGGACATCACTAAATTAGCAAAGCTGGGGCCACCCTGGCCCCATTGCCACTCAGATGTCTGTTTGTATAGTACGTTGTTAAATTTAAAAAAATTATTTCCAAGTACTATTTCCATAAGAGTACACAATGTGTTTACCCTATGGCCACTCATATCTGTATGATTGGTGAGATATTCTCTCATATATTCTATTCCCTCAATTTGGTCTATGGAGGTGTAAAGACTTCTCACATCTAATGTAGCGAAATTTACATCTTCATCTAATGTTCCAGTCCTCCCCAGTATCTCCAAAAGCTGCCAAGAGTCTCTAAGATAATATTCAGCTTTTTGTGCTACTGGGTTAATTAAGCTATCTAACCAGATGGAAATGTTCTCTGTTTTTGAATTTCTTGCTGATACAATAGGCCTGAAGGATAAATCTTCAAGGCCATACTGTATTTTGGGTATACCAAAAAACTTAGCCATTGTGGGATGCTCAACTAGCAAAAAATCATAGTCCACCTTTTCAATTTAATTCTGACAGAACATATCAAATAAAATGACATCTATTCTTCTGAAACTGGTTTTAACCACTTCTGTTGTAACTTTACAATAATTTGTGGTGTCCTTTAGCATGTCTAATATTCTTTTGTTGTAATCTGTTGTATCCATAACAATAATTTTGCCCCCCTTATCCGCTTTCATAATTCTTATCTCAGGGTTGTTTGATAACTCCTGCAATGTTTTGCTCTCAGTGATAGTTAAATTGTTCGATTCACTACTTGTGTTCATATTTCTGAATTCTTTTTCACATGAATTCAGAAACACTTGTAATGTATTAATTAAAGGAGGGTTAAATGTACTAGGCTTCATTGGGAGTTTATTAGTGGAAAAGTTGTGATCTGTAATGTCCTTGAAAATGTATTTCAAGTTTAATTTCCGCAAATACAGTCTAAAATCAACCAATAATCTACTAATTTCTACCTTATTGCTGGGAATAAAAGTGAAGCCTTTGTTAAGTACACTGTAAACATCTACACTTAACAACACATTGCTTAAATTTATGACATTAGCAGTGTAATCAGTCATGTTGATGGAAGATGTTACCATCTTTTTTTGTTTTTGCCCTTCGTTTTCCCTTTCTGTTGTGTGGTATTGTACCACTTGGTAGTCCTCTTTCCCTGTACCCTTTGTTGTTGAAAAGGGACCTTAGAAGGACCAGGTTGCTGACTTGCAACCTCAGCATAACTAGTAGTTACATTCCCCAAAATAGTGTCACCAGTCATTTCTTTAGATGTATCCACAAACACTATGATTTTTTGCTAGTTGAGCATCCCACAATGGCTAAGTTTTTTGGTATACCCAAAATACAGTATGGCCTTGAAGATTTATCCTTCAGGCCTATTGTATCAGCAAGAAATTCAAAAACAGAGAACATTTCCATCTGGTTAGATAGCTTAATTAACCCAGTAGCACAAAAAGCTGAATATTATCTTAGAGACTCTTGGCAGCTTTTGGAGATACTGGGGAGGACTGGAACATTAGATGAAGATGTAAATTTCGCTACATTAGATGTGAGAAGTCTTTACACCTCCATAGACCAAATTGAGGGAATAGAATATATGAGAGAATATCTCACCAATCATACAGATATGAGTGGCCATAGGGTAAACACATTGTGTACTCTTATGGAAATAGTACTTGGAAATAATTTTTTTAAATTTAACAACGTACTATACAAACAGACATCTGGAGTGGCAATGGGGGCCAGGGTGGCCCCAGCTTTTGCTAATTTAGTGATGTCCAGATGGGAACAACAATTTTTAAAGGTTCATTCAAGTTTTGGAAAGGTTTTGATGTACTATAGGTACATTGATGATTTGTTCTTCCTGTGGAAAGGTGGACAATGTGAATTTGAGAGTATGCTAATTGATCTCAATACTACCACTAGCTTCCTATTTTTTAAACTGGGAGGATTTGGTAGGAATATACATTTTTTGGATGTAGAACTCGGAATCAATGACATCAATGGTACTATTACAAGTAGCATTTATAGGAAATCTTGCTTCACTAACCAATACCTTCATAAGGCTAGTTTACATCCACAGCACATGAAAAAGAGTGTAGTAAAGGGACAAATGATTAGACTTAGCAGGCTCACCACAAATGATACAGTATTCCAAGAAGAACTAGTACTTTTGAGACATATGTTTGTAGTGAGAGGTTATAATTCTAACTGGATAAAAAAACTGGAAAAGGAAGTTAATATATTAAGACAGGGAGTAGCAAAACCTATATTATTAGCTACAGACATTTCAGTGGAAGCACCAAGAGTAGTTCAACAAAGAAATGAGAGTATTAACAGACCTGAAGAAACTGGGTTTTATACTGCATTTCCACTTCCTATAGTCAATGAACTAAAAGAAATCAGAAATACTATAGAAAGGAATTGGAGAATCATCTTAGGCAATAAAGAATTAGTTAATTGTGTAGGGACCAAACCTCAATTCACTTACAAAACAGTGAATAACATTAAGAGAGCGTTAGAACGTACTGGTACCACTTCTGTAGTCAAGTCTAGAGATCTAATCAAAAAAGGTACATTTGCATGTACTAATTGTAGACAATGTAGATTCCTTAGTAATAGTTCCTTTGTTACACTGAAACATTCAAAAAGAACCTTTTGGGCCAAAAAATATTTTAACTGCAACAGTGAATGTGTGGTTTATTTGGCCTGTTGTGCATCATGTGAATGTTATTATGTGGGTAAAACCGTTAGAGTTCTAAAACGGAGAATCTACGAACATACTTTAGCTATCAAGAACAGGGACAAAAACAACGCACTTGCAAGGCATTCTCTAGTTTGTAGTGAATTCAAAAAGTTTGAATTTTTTGTTTTAGACCATATAGAAAAAGTGACATTTATGGGGGACATTAATAACAAATTAGAGCAAAAGGAGACTATATGGCAACTAATGTTAGGGGCAGATCAGTATCCAGGCCTCAATGAGGTAATAAACATTAAATGTTTTTTGCTATACAAATAACATTGTTAGCTATTTCACAAAATACACCTTAGCACAATGTTTTTTGTTGTAATTACATTTAGTTCCACTATTAGGAATGTCTATACCTTAGTGAATTGATTTAGCTAGGATAAACATTTTAGTCCACATTTAAATATTTAAATATGCAAATACTCTGTTTTAGAATGTTGTTACATGTTTCAATTATTTATTATCTGTTATTCAGTACTACAGAGCATATGAATGATGGCAGTATGGAGTTCATATATAATGTTCCACTTACATCAAGATGTTTTTTTCATATATGTTCATAGTTCTTTACATATATATTTATCAGTTTAACATTTTACATTTATGTCTGTACATACTTAACATTTAAGGATCATTTTGTGACATCATATCCTGTTTTATAGGATTTAAAAGACTTGTGCAGGGGAGGGCACATGTTTCTGAAGAAGTTCACATTTTAAATAAAGTGAAAGAAAGCGCTAATCGCATCAGCCTGGTTTGTACCATTACTGCATTAAGCTGTGGTTTCAGTTTTATTACTCATTGTTCCATCATTACCATTTATAGTAGGAATATTAACATTATTACTGTAGCGATCATTGCTAAATGTAGTAAGGAAAGCATGATAAAATATTTTATTATTGTTATTATTACTCATTGTTCCATCATTACCATTTATAGTAGGAATATTAACATTATTACTGTCCATTGATGAAACAGAAGAAACTGCCTCAGTGATATCAGTAGGGACTATCATGCTTATCACCCAAACTGGGTCTAAAATACCCCCTAGCTCTTTTTTCAATAACTTCCTGACTTAGTTCATTAACCATCGAGTCAGGGTACCCTCTATGTAAGAGGTTCCTGGAGAGGGAGGAGATGACTGTTCAACTTTTGCCTATTAATGACTTTTCATATGCAGCACCAGTTTTAAATATTGTAGAAAATTCCCTTGGTGATATTAAAATTTATAATTTTTCTTCGGTTGTCATTGATATTGACATGTGTGATCTGCTAGCTAAAGGTTTCTATTTTATTTCCAACAAAAGTATTAAATTGATGCAAGTACTGCTTGATTTGAAACTGTATGTGCGTTAGTTAAATATGAATTTAATGTTTCACAATGATACCTGTCCAAATAATAGTTTGACAGTTTCTAGTACATTTACACGCCCCCCCCCCCCATCCTTCTTTGGAGCTTTTTGAATGCATGCGTGAACTGGACATCAGGTTTATTTGTTCTAAATTAGAACATTTAGTTCAGTCAGGTAATAAAGTAAAAACAATTTATCTGCGCATGAGAAATTGAATTTAGACCTGCTTTTGTCATCAGTTGGTGTCCGATTCATGAAACCTGATAAGGTTGGTTATTATGAATGTAAGTGATTATAATAGTAAGATGAAAAATATCTTGGACAGTGGGACATATGATCATAGTTCATTGAATGAGCTGAAAACCACATATTCTAGAATCAGAAGTTTTATGCAGGACCTCTTTATTGACGGGTCTATTTCCATGGACGAATATAACTATCTGTCTGTGTTATACCCGGTTTCGCCCACAATTTTTGATTTACAAAAAATTCATAAAGACCTGAACCAGCCCCCTATGCGACCAATTGTTGATGCTAGAGGGTCTATCACTCACCCACTGGCTAAATTGCTGGACACTAAGTTAAAAGACGTAGTTAGGAATGAGTCACATTTGTGTATAGATTTATGGGATTTTTTAAATAGATCGGATACAGTAACTTTTGATTCAGATTATTTGTTTATCATCATTGATGTCAAAGAACTGTATTCAGTCATACCTCATGATGTTGGTGAAGACTGGTTCTGTGAATACCTTAGGCTTAAGGGTATAGATCAACAGCAGATTAACATCTTTGAACAACTGTTAGATTTGGTGTTAAAGTAAAATTTTATTTTGTTTAACAAGGAACTATACATTCAGAAAGAGAGGGGTAGCTATGCGGTCCTCATGTGGCAGTTTATATGCCAACATAGTGATGCTTGAATAGGAGAGAGGATTTCTTTTTCCATCTGATTGGTACAACTACTGTGTGTCATATACCCGCTTTTTGGATGATATTTTTATTTTATGGAAGGGCCCCAGTATAGCTGTTGTTGACTTTGTTGAATACGTCAACAATACCACACTGTTTTGAAATTTACCCATATTGTCAATACAGACCAAATAGCTTACCTAGATGTTCTTATTATTAAGGGTATCTTTCATAATATATTTGTAGCTGAAATTTATCGGAAATTGACATATTCCAATACCTTCTTACACTTTAATAGTAACCATCCTTATACACAAAAGTGAGCAGTTATCAAATGACAATTTGTTAGAGTGGCGAGGATGGATACTACTTGGTCATCATTTTTAAATGAGGTTGACAAAATGTAAAATATGTTCTTACATAGAGGGTACCTTTACTCGATGGTTAATGAACTAAGTCAGGAATTTATTGAAAAAAGAGCTAGGGGGTATTTTAGACCCAGTTTGGGTGATAAGCATAATAGAATGGTCTCTACTGATATGACTGAAGCAGTTTCTTTGGGTTCACTTTATAATCCAGAAATCTTGAAATATCGAATTTCAGAATCTCGAGATCATACAGCCGATACCTTAAAGTCCCGAAACCCCAAAAGAGCGAATTTCAAAATCGCAAATCCTACACTAACCATACACCACACACATACACACACCTTCCCCCCACACACAAACACACAAACCTACACTACATACAAGCAGGGGGGCAAGCCTCACACCCCCCCACATAAATATACTAACTCCAAGGTTACACTATACAGACAAACACACAAAAACACCACCATACAAGCTACATTCCCCTCGCACACACACACACACATCACAGTCACAAAACACACTGACACACACTAAAGCCCCTAACCAAAACCCTTAAACATGAATACTTACCTGAACTTCCAGCTATCCATTCACAAACCGCAACACCAGAAGCGCTAACTCAACATCTCCGGACTTCGGGATTTTGAAATTCGCGCTTCTGGGGTTTCAGAATTTTTAGCTTTCGGCTTTATAATCTCGGGATTCTGAAATTCAATATTTCAGAATTTCAGGATTATAAAGTGTTCCCTTTTCTTCTGTTTCATCAATGGACAGTAATAATGTTAATATTCCTATTATAAATGGTAATGATGAAACAATTTGTAAAAATAATAATAATAATAACATTTCTCATGCTTTCCTTACTACATTTAGCAATGATCGCTATATGATTATGAACATTCTTTATAAGAATTGGGAAATTTTGCAGACAGAAAACACCTTAAGGGACCGTTTGGGTGCTTCCCCCATTTTTGTCTATAAAAAAGGACAGAATTTAAAGTCAGCCGTTGAACGCATTGTGCCTAATTGTAAAATAGGTCATAAGCACAAATGTGGTTCATGTGTATTTTGTCACTACATTCTTGAAACTAGTGAAATATTTATTAATAAATATAAGGTGAGCATAAAGGGTAGACCTAATTGTAACACAAGTAAGATAGTGTATTGTGCTATTTGTTCCCATTGTTCATGTTTCTATGTAGGGAAATCTGAATGCAAATTAAAAACAGAATGAGTGAGCACCTTAGTGACATTCATCTAGGGAAAGAAACAAATGCTTTAGCAGACATATTATTGCTAGTCCTGGTCATGTTTTCAAATTTGTTGTTTTACAAACATTAAATATGTCAGAACGTGAAGGTGCCTGGCCCTTTTACTTGAGAAAGCAGCATTGCTTTGGCAGCTTTGTTTAAATGGACAATTTTGGCCAGGGTTAAATGATGCAGAAAATATAAAAAATCTGCTTAAATTAAGAGCTTGAAATAGATAGAATGTATCTTTTTTCTCTTTACCTGAATTTTAGCCTTAGAATGTTACTATTGTGTATAACATTGTTGCATTCCTTTTTTACTATGCTTTCTTTTACTGTGCTTGGTTTTGCCAGGCTATTTCATGCAATAAGGGTATGTTCTGAATTTTAGCTGTGATTGGTTTAAGAGTATTTAAGAAGCCTAATGGCAGTTTGTTCATTTATCTGATGACGTTCCTTTTTATATGTCAGTGGAACGAAAGTGCTTATCTTTTTGGATTATTTTTAACTGCTGTGTTGCTTTTTTATGTACTGCATTTGGATGAAGAAGTTTTTAGCTGTGCTACATGGAATTAACACATTTTGGAGTGTGGAAGCCTTCTTTTGCCCTGATTTTTAGATTGTTAGTGCTGGTTTGGTATTTTCCCCCAAGGGCAGCTAGCCTAGTACTTATCAATGAACCTATTATCACAACTGTCTCCTTTATCTTCCTTGTGCTTCCACCCCCCCTTCCTTTCTTTGGGCTGCTCTAAGTCTTTATCTTATCTTCCTATGTCCTAGGTTTTGAAGAAGTCTTTATAGTAACAAATATTCTTATATAAACCTGACGCTCTCTGCATACTGATGACATTGCACTGCATGTACCTCTCTGTGTTTAAAAATATTCATATAAAATCCATGTAACTGTTATTTTTTAATTGAAACCATTTGTAAATAATGTGCCAGATGACAATGAATAATGGAAGTCTTGCTCATGAATGAAACTAACTACAAATAATGAAACAATGCAAGTAATATCCATGACATCTATATAATGGAGGTTTTCTCCCCAGGCCTCCGCTGAAAAGGTATGTTGCTTAGATGGACTTTCCTGGTCAACAAATGCCAGTAAATAAATAATAAATACTACTTTTTGATCTTGTTGTAATTTCTTTATAGTTATTCTCATGACTTGGGTGGTTTGAATTTGCTAGTTTTTCTGCTTAACAGTATTTCTTCATACAGTTATTCTGTCTGTTTAATAATAATCTTAGAAGCCTGCATTCTTCTGACATAATTTCTGGAATCAAATCTTGTCTCCTGTCTCACTTGTTCTGCAGCAAATGCATCTGTATTATATTATTAATGCTTCTAAAATATGAATTTCTATGAGACTGTTTCCATTTCTTTATTTTACTGAATTAAGATATTCATCAGTGTGCAGAAGATACAGGAATCTGCACCTTCATAATTAACGTTTCCCTTTGGAATATAGTTAGTCCCAAGCTTTACTCATTTCCCTTAAGCCATGTTTTGCTCATCATTGTAAAACTGAAACGTATGATATGCTTCTAGCAATTCTTTACTTATCCCAAAATACTAATAGTTGTACTTTGGAATCTGATTTATTCACCTCATGCACTTCCATTCCATCAGCTTCATATTAGTGCTGCTTTACAACAGCAGTTCGGCAAGTAACACATTTCAAATAATCAATTGAAAAGTGTGCATGTCCAATGTGGTATCATTTGTAATAATGTGTTTTATACTATACATGATTACTCTTCACAGACTGGAGCTACATAAGTTATAACACTTGTTTTCAGTTACCTGGCTAATATGCAATCTATTTTAAAGCTGTTCTTCTGGACTAACACTCAACAAATGTTAAATGTGGTACTTTATACTATCAGTTTGCACCAAATGGTATAATGTAGCTAAAAGTTTTATGTTTTATAGTCTAAGAGCTAAATGCAGAAGCCATTTAAAACTGGTAATTATTAACTTGCTGAAATTTATAAATGCCAAAGCAGCTCTGCTGTTTCCTCCCTAATTTAACAATTGCAATCCTAAACCCAGCTATTAAAATGCCTCACAAGTATACTACCATACCAAAACCAGAGGATAAAATTTAACGACCAAGTAGCTGAAAGTTGTTCAGTTTTCTTAACATCTGGCATGGTGGCTCAGTCTATGCATATGTCTGTAAGGCTTGTCCTGCCCACCACGCCTCTATAGTTTCTTATACTCTGACATTTTCATCTACTTTCTTACTAGCCTTTCTGCTGTGGAGATATTAGCATTATGATTTTGTGAGTTTTCTTCCTCCATCCTCATTCCTGATGATTGATTTTCCTGATTCCTTTCTCAAATCCTGTACTTTAAGAGTATCTGATGCTGTAAACATACAATTCTTTGCTTTTAATGACTGTGAGTTTATGACCTACACGTTTCCCTCCCCCATCCTTTATTTCCAATAACAAGGGTCAGTCCTTCTGGTTCTGTGCTCCACTGAAACAGCCTACACACAATAGCACTTTGACTACCTACTTATCCTTTTATTTTCCCTTTATTCCATTTTAGGACCTGACAACAAAGACAATATAGACCACTAAAGTCAAGTGCTGATGACCTAGAGGAATTCATACATTTCTTATATGAAGCACAGGATGGAAGAATAACAGTAGCTGTAGACTTAAATTTACCAGAAACAGAGTGAAGTAATATTGATTTAACATCATTAGTAAGGAAATTATTCATGATGTGTGTTCAAGAACAACAATGGAATGGAACATACTAGCTATTGTTTGTGTTCCTAAATAAATTACTGGTGCTTCATGTCAAGTTTTACTACTGTTGATGTGTAGTGATCATGGGGTTAAAAAGGTTCATTTGTTGCTAGATAATTCTGCAAAATGGCAATCTAAACCAATGCACAGAAGATTAATTACTGATCATGTGGAAGCAAAACAGTCACTGTGTAAAACTAATTGGAGCGATACATTCATTGGAAAAACTGCGGAAGGAATGTGGAACGTTTTAAAAGAGAAATTGCAAAAAAATTAAAAATATTTAATATCAGGATCTAGCAAATGAAGTAAAGCACTGTGAGGATGCAGGAAACTATAACCATGTACAAAAAATAGGAATACTGGCAATAAACTTTAATAATAATACAGTAACTGGAATAATAAATTAAATGCTTAACTGTTTCACCACTTTTTTCATCTATACAACTGAGACTTCCTCAGATCCACATTAACAATCCCATTCACCACTACATATATACTACCACCAATTAAGCTAATAAAATCAAGCAATAAAACAATTAAGCAATTGAATCAGCATGTCCTCAAACCAGTACTAGTAATATATAAACATAATACATAACAATTATGTAAAATAGTACATATCCAAAAAGATACATGTTAAAAAATGTGTGTTAAAAAGCCAACAGGTTAATAAAAATAAAAATAAAAATAATTGTGTGGAGAAGGCTGTGTAATCAGTTATGAGTATTTAATGTCTTTATATTTAAAATCTAACTTAAAAATAAAAAGAGATGTACTATACAATTCTGTACGTGGTCATGGTTTCCTGCATCCTCATAGTACTTTACTTTATTTGTCTGGTTGGCATTTTATGCTTAGACCACAGTTTTCCAGTTTTTTTGTGGTAACATCAGGATCTAGGCATACAACATCAAGCGGATATATTTCCATAAGATCAGGATACCTGATGAAGGTGAGAGACAAACAATATAAGAAATAAAAAAAGTGGTCGAGCTACAGCTTTGAAAACTGAAATAAACAAGCTGGACAAACAAATTAAGCAAGGTGTGTGATGAGATGAAGAAAAATTTGAAGAAAATTTGTATAAAGATATTGAGCATGAAAGGAAACTATTTTATAGATATATAAGATGTGGAAGGAATAAAGACATGCAAAATGATAAGCTGCACATAGATTCTAAAACTTATTCTCAGACATAACAGATTATAGATATATTTACAAAATATTATGCAAAACAGTTTGGCTCCACAAAGGGGGTGATAAGTTGTCCTAGTGACATCCAGATAACCTCAGATACTGAAATCAAATTAGATTATATTGAAAAAGAACTATGCAAACTGGATCAAAACGAAGCACAGGAAGGACATGGAATTAGTTATAATGACCTTAGAACACTTCAGCAGGAACTTATGGTGCCATTATATCTATTATTTACTAGGTTGTATAAATATGGGGAGATTCCTCGATACTGCAGACATGCACTTATTAAACCTGCATATGAGAGAAATGAGAGTAGGACAAACCCAGAGTGATACAGACTCTTAAGTTTCTTTCATGCTGTAGAAGGTAATATTGGACAACTTATTGTCAGAACTGGATAGGTTGGGATTGAGACCATATATCAGCATGCATATGTTGAAAACAGATCTATTACCACCTGTAACATGATGTTCTATAACAATATAATAACAGCTATGAATGAAAAATTGTGCTGCAATGTAATTTATATCGATTTAACTTCAGCATTTGACAGGGTCATACACAAAATACTGATCAATAAATTAAAACAGTTAGGTATTGATGTACTGTTGACAAGAAGGATAGCTGCATGGCTTACAAACAGAACACTGCAAGTATCATACAGCAGTTGGACAGGTGAAATTCTTGGTTACAGTCAGTGTGTCCCATGGGGTTTAGTCCTAGACCCGTACTTGTTTAGATTGTATCGTTCAGACCTATCATTTTTTATCTGGGGTGTTCTGCGGTCTGTATGCAGATGACCTGAAATTCAGTAAACTGATTACCTGTGTTACAGGTAGGCATGTCTGCAAAATTGACCATTTGAACACAAGATAATAATATGCTGATAAATACTTCAAAAATTAAGCCCATGAGATTTGGGAGACATAAATTGAAAGGTGAATAATACTGCACACAGTGATTGAAACTGTAGATTTATTTAAGGACCTGGTTATATAGGTAAATCCTGCTTTGAGTTTTTTCCAGTCATTATAGAAATACAGGGTGTATAAAACTATTTATAAAGTATAGGAAATCAGAAATGATGAAGGCATTGTTTGTTAATTATATTAGACCCAAACTTTAGCATGAAATAACAGTATGGATACCTTATAAGAAAGCAAGTGTAAGTAAATTGAAAAGAGTACAGGGGGGTATACCAAGGGCATCCACAGATGTGAAAATTTAAGTTATTATGAAATACTCCAATATCTGAACTTGTTCAGGTATGTAGGGCATTTAAAGCATCTACCTCTGGGAATGTTTGGGGTTATCAAAAAGCCGAAGAGAATCATCAGACAACCTCTGTAGAAGATTCTAAAGGAATAAGAAGTGTACTAATTGGCTCTTTGAGAGAGTAGCTAATGCATTGAACAGACTACCAAATTACAATAAAGCAAATGCTAGTTTAAATATTTTTAAGAACAGCCTGGACACTTATTATGGGAACATCTCTGTATATTGGCAGGCTAGAAGGGCATTAATGCCCATAATTGAAATATTTGTATGTATGTATGTATGTTTGCACATACTTGTACATTTGTTCTTCACTTTGAGAATTCCAGTTCAGGCAGGACAGCACTATTTCCCCATCCCTTTGGTCTCACATTGCCCCATATCTCTGTACAGTATAGGCACTTTGTTGCATATCTGCCTCACTGTCAATATCTCTGACTTCTGAATTGCAAGTTGGTTTTCCTGCAGTGCACCCATTTCTGATTACTGGACCTAGCTACAGTTGGGACATAACCATCTTTTTTTTTTTGTTTATTTGTATTTGTTAAGTAGGCAGAGTACTGATTTAGATTGACCTTTTTCAGACACAGCCTGAGAACTTTGTGATGTTAGATGACTTGCTCAGAGTTGCACAGTAGGTTCATTGCTTGCTACTAGGAGATAGACCAGCCTTTTTATTCTAGTCACTGCAATCCCTGTAGTACAATCAGTAAGCAGAAAGAACCAGATGGAGTCAAACCCTGAACTGCAGGAAGTAGATCATTAATAGCCCACAACCTTAATCCTGTCTGCTAACTATCAGATACAGAAATCACTATGCAACATTCTTTAAGCAGTATACTCCCCCCCCCCCCATTTCTGAACTCATAAACCCATGGCTTCTTAAACTAGGCACTCACTGGAAAGTCTAAAGTGGCATCAGTTTGCACATCCATCTCAAACCTTTGAAAGAAATCCTTGATTAGCATTTGGATTCCCTCCCTGCAAGTTCTACTGGTTTTCTATTTTTCACAAGTTACATTCTTCTTAACAACTTTTGGAAAATGCATCTTTCTCAACCTCGTCCTTCACTATGCTGGTCATGGTAGACTTTTGGAGCACTTTCTATTTTCCTTATCCTCAGATTTGGCATTTATTTCAGAACTTGATACCCAGAACCTAAAACACTTCATAGACTACATGCATGTGTCATTGAGATCCATTAAACTGAGATCCATTCTCTGAGAAACTTAAACCCCCATGCCAAGATTTTGTAACTTTGGAGTAGGTTATATTAAGTAAGGTGGTACAGAAAGGATGAAGTACCCTGCATGTGGCTTCTGGGAGCTGGTCTTCAACTTCACTCAGGGTTTAAGACCTCCTATATTTAATCTTCAGCTCCTGCTGAAGTAGGATGTAGAATATTCATGCAGAGTGTTTTGAAATACTGTACCATGTTTTGTCTCATATCTCCACTGCTCAATAATACCAAAGCCTCTTTCTCCTTCACTTTTATATTTAAGTTATCCTACCTATTTACTTATACTAATTAGATATATCCACCAAAGTCCACCCTTCCAAACCACCCCATCCCCTCTTTTCACCTTCATCTCTTGTAATAACCAAGCATTGCCTTTGAAGGTACATATTGTGTTTTTTCTCAGGACAAGTAAGATCGGACGTAATCTGAGTTTAAAATGCAAGAGAGTCACGACAAATCACACATCCTTGTAGTCTGTCAAATGTGCATCAATTTTAACTCTGCTTGACTCTTTTCCTGTTTTTTTTTTTTTATGGTACACAAACAATAGTAGAGATTTAAGCTCTACCAATGGACAGGAAGTGTCCAGCTCTGTTCTGGAATCCTTATACTCACTGCTGTCTGTCTGACACACACACACACACGCACACACACACACACACACACACACACACACACACACACACACACACACGAAGAGATGGAAAAGAGACTTTAACTGATTTGGATTCATAGACACTTACTAGGCTGTTGATCTATGAGGATCTTAAGAAGCCTAGCCCTGCATTTCCATAATAATTATTAGTGCTTGTATTTTGCAATATGATATCTATGGCAGGGCTAGCCACCTGGTGGTGTAAACCTTGGCTGTAGATGATTGCCACAGTTGAAGTGACATCCTGAAAGCTCTGGGTGAACAACAAATCAGAAATAATTAGCTTCTATCAAAATTAATATTTTGTTGCCATGTTGGTCCAGCCAAAGTACTCCTTTTGTTCAAATGTTAAACAATGGTATGGGGACCCATGGCAGCGATGGGCAGACTGAACACAGTTAACGTTGTCAATGCTGAAAGTTGTCTGGAGAGTAATGATGCAATTTCTGATAGTAATTTGAGTTTATATTCAGTTCAGGACTTAAATGTTAACGCTGAAGATATTGTTGAAGCTACTACTGGTGGTGGGCCTGATATTTTGAACAGCTGTATTTACACGAATATGAATCCATCCAGTGATAGTGGACAGATAGACATTAGTGTGCTGCTTAATGTCATGGCCGAAGCAAACAGCACATGTGACAGTAATCGTCCACATATTATAGTCAATTCAGGAGGTGACTATAAAGTTTATAATTATTCCAAGAATTGCATTAATACAACACGTGCTGATTTATTAGCAAAGGGATTCACGTTTGTGCTATGCAGGCGGGGTGATTTGGTGAATATCCTAATAGATTTGAAGTTTTTACATGGGGAATTAACTTAAAGGCATGGTTTAATGGGGCAAGTCATGAAGAACCAGGCAAGGTATTGAAGAGACTTAGCTACTTTAATCCCCACCTGAATGGAACCATTGGGGCATATGAGAAGGTCTGTGAAATGGATATAAGGGAAGATTATAGATAGAGACCATACAAACTATCTGACAACCTCTCACATGAGGAAAATGATTTATTGTTGGGATTGGCCAGGGATGCCAGTATCCAGATAATGAAACTCGACAAGGGTAGTGGAGTTGTGATTCTTGATAGTAATGTTTATTCAGATAAGATAAATACTTTGATATCTGAAGACACATATTGCGAAAGCAATGTCAATGAAATACATATAGCCTACAGAAAATGAGACCCGCTGATAGAAGACACGTTATATCGGGGCAAATAAATGAAAATGAGTATCATTATCTAGAAAACGACTACCCAGTTATACCGAACATTCCTGGTATCCCAAAAATCCACAAGGGCCTTCAATTTTTGCAATTCAGGCCCATTGTGGATGCCAAAAGTGCCAAGACTTGCTTTATTAGTAAATATTTCGACCATCACTTGCAAAAGGGGCTGGGTGCCTTCTCTTATATTGCAAAGGATACTTGGCAATTTTTAGAACATTTGAACAGAGTTACTATTACTGAGCATGCATATTTAGATACTATAGACATATGTAACTTATTCTCAGTAATACCCCATGAAATTGGGATAGAATTGCTAGGGGTGCAACTGGGTAGGACCATCCTTTTTGATCAGGATGAAGTTAATGTCCTTACTACATTAATGAAGGTAGTATTAAACAATAATTTTCTACATTTTGAAGGACAATATCTCAAACAAGTGACTGGTGTAGCTATGGAGGCAGCTTGCACCCCCATATATGCAAATTTAGTTATGTTTTACTAGGAGCAAGAACATATTTTCCCCAGTGAATTTTTGCCTTATATAAGGCGTTACACCAGATTCTTGGATGATATTTTTATTGTGTGGGAAGGAGACGAAGAGACATTAAAATACTTTTTGCAGTATGTAAACCACACAGTTGAGTTCTTCAAATCCACCCATGAGTACAGTAGGGTTAACATTTTGTACCTGGATGTTAGCTTAACTATTGCTAATAGTAATAACATCTTGAAATCTAACATCTTCAGGAAACCTACATTTTCCAATTCTTATTTATAATTTGGTAGTTAGCACCCTTATCATCAGAAAAAAAATGCATTGTCAAAGGACCATATGTAAGGGCTGCCAGAATGATATCAGTGGACCAAGATTTTTTTATTGGAACTAGGGTACATGACAAGGTTATTTACCAAAAGGGGTTATCCTGAGGCTCTTTGTAAAATTTTGGCAGAGGAGGTTAGATATAAAAGAACCAAGGGTTTTTACAGAGCCATTTTGAGTGGGAATGTGGACCATGATAATGGCAATGGTTTTAGCATGCCACGGAATGTGGACCATGATAATGGCAATGGTTTTAGCATGCCACAGAATGTGGACCATGATAATGGCAATGGTTTTAGCATATGCCATGAAACTACCAGGTTGATACAAGAAGGAAAATAGGGAACGATTTGTTGTTCATCACCACCTTTAACCAAGATGCTGAATGGGTTGCCCGTATCATCCTAAAAACTTGAGGATGTTAGTGGCTGACGGTTCCCTTGTAGATAAGGTAGGGGGACCCCCCCCAGAAATGTATACAGAAGAGACAGATGTTTTAAAGAAATTTTGGAAATGAGAGCTCATATTGATTTACATCAAAGCAGTAGAGCGCCTGGTAATTTTAAATGTGGTAGATGCAATACATGTGCATATATTTGCGAGACAGGTGGTACTGCATTTATCAATGGGAGAAAGTTTTACTTCCATGGTCACTTTAATTGTAACAGTGTGAATTTAATTTATATGGATGTGTTATAATTGTTCTGCCTTTTATGTTGGTAAGACCAGCAGGCAATTTAAGGACAGAATTAGGGAGCACAATGCTGACATTAAAAATATGAAGTCAACTAATGCCCTAGCTGACACACAATGCAAAAGAAAAAAGCAGCTTAATCCATTTGCTTCCTGACTTGAGTTTTTTGGTTTTGGAAAATCTCTGTTCCCTTTGGGATTTGGTGTTTTATGTGAGTATACTAGCTTTTTGACAGTATTCCAGCATTTTGGGGGGTTAGAGTGTTTTTTTTTTGGTCAGGGTTGACTTGTTTTCTAGTTAAATTACATAGTTCTCTGTAGCACTGAAGATTGAAAGGCAATTTGTTTTTTGCCACTGTTTCCAGGCATTATCTCTCTTGTGCATGAGGGAGTTAGTGTCTTGAGTTATCCAAGGAGCAAAGTTAGATTTAATTCTAATTTTCCTGAAGGGGGCCAAGAAGTTTAGAGTGCTGAGAAAGATATTATTTTAGATGTTTTGTATAGGTTAGCACCTTTTATGGAGGGTAGGAAAGAAACTCTCAAATATGAACATGCTTCTTAAACTGTGCAAATATACGTCTTTTGCTATAGCACATAAAAATGACAGAAAGTACTATTTTTTCTTAGAAAAAAGAATTTTTGGTTCTCATTATATAATAATACTGAAATTATTTGATTCTGATAAATACAGAGTTTGTCAGTTTGAAAGACTCCTATATGTGTGTGTGTGTGTGTGTGTATATATATATATATATATATATATATATATATATATATATATATATATATATATATATGTATGTGTGTGTGGAAAGCCCCCATGGGCCTCCCACATCCCAGCTACTTATATATACTAACTCCAAGATCGCACTACAGTGGGGATACTGGTATGCTTGCTTATCCCTACTGTACGGTGCTTCGGTGATGCAGTGTTGTTGTTTTTTTTATATCCTGTTCTGTGAGACAGTGTTCGGGAAAGTGTAGTTCATGAAAGTGCACTTTCGGTTAAATGCACTATCTCTGAAATGGGTTCGTACTTCTGTTATTTGATATATATATATATATATATATATATATATATATATATATATATATATGGATCTACTACACAAAAATGAAAGCCCATTACAACGAAACCCAAAACACCGAGACCACATGCATGAAACCACATAACACCGAACACTCACAACAACGAAACTCAAAATCACGAAACAGTAAAACACATACAAAACACACACACACACACAACTGCCCCAAACACCCTAACACAACATCCTACAATAGAGATAGGCAGGGGGGCAAGACCCCCTGCACCCCCCACACCCCCCCTACTTTAATATTCTAACTCTGAGATCGCACAGACACACTAGGCAAACTCACACGCACACATTACAGTCCCTCACACACACACACACACACACACACACACACACACACACACACACACACACACACACACACACCACAGTCACAACACACACTTACACAAACCAATACCCCTCAGAAATATACTTACACATCCATACTTACCTGCACTGTAACACCAGAAGCACTAACTCAAAATCCCGTAATGTTGGGATTTTGAATTTTGTGCTTCTGGTCTTTCGGTGTTATGCGGTTTCGTACATCTGGTTTCAGTGTTCTGGCTTTCAATCTTCTGGGCTTTTGTGCTTTTGAAGTAGACCTATATATATATATATATATATATATATATATATATATATATATATATATATATATATATATATATATATATATATATATATATATATAAAGCAGACCATCCAAATAGCTACACAAGACTTCTGATGTTGATGAGAATAATTTCTCTTTAACAGTACAAAATATTATAGTAAAATTTTCATGATAAAACAGTAACACTCAGAAACCAAATACACTTAGCAGGTTGCTTTATTTGTAAGACACACACGCAGCATTATTGTCTTGTAATGCAGTTCACTGTCTATGAGTCTAAATTGGGGAGGGGTCATAAGTCCAGTGACAAAACTTCTCTCTTTAGGAGAAGTAAATTGGATTTTTACTTCTGACATAAAGATAACTCAGTGAAGTCATATTTTGGACATTATTGTTCTCAGAGCACAGAGCAGAACTTCATTGCAGAACTCCTAATAAAAATCAAGTGCAATGCTAAATGTCAGAATGTGGCAGTAAATGCACATTAACTACACCCAATGAGGCCCTTCATTGAAAGGCTGTACGTTTGTCTGTTATTGAGATTTATTTGCAAATCAGTCAGATATTTTGACATGAGAACTTTGTACAGATATATTCTGGACATTAGAGGTTGAATAGCCTCTAAGTGTAAATCAGGCATAGTGACAGGTTGTGGCAATAAAAGCCCTCTCTAATACTGGATTTAGAGGCTGTATATTAGAAGTCATATGTCAGTACCTTAAAAGCACTGCTACCACTGACTTTGAAGGAATCATATAAATATAAAATGGCTGCATTGCCATTTGTCAGCTATTGTTTCTGCCCAGCAAACCACATCAATAATAATTCAGATGAAATCCTACAATTGCTATTTATTTTATATTACTTACCACCAGAAATAATATAAACAGTCTGTATCTGGTGTTTCTTGAGATGAAAATGAAAATCAGACCCCCAGTGTTGACTGTCATAAAAGTTAAAATAAGAAATAAATACAAACTGTATTTGTGCTGTGTGTAGTTTGTATTGTTACCACTGCCTATAGATCTATCTGGTTTTCTGATAGAAAAAAAGAAAAAAAGAAAAAAAAAAATAATCACAGAAATGTACTTTAACTTAGAGCTTTCAAACACTAAGCTCAGTCCACCCTTTTTACCAAGGCATGACAACAGTCAATTTAATGGTATCAGCTTCAGCCTGCAATTTGCTTTCTTCCACTGAAAATATCCAATATTTTTCAATCTTTAATCACCAAGATATGGAATGGAACATTATCTCTAACAATATGGAACAAAAAGCAAAATATTGAACATTTTACTGAGAACTTTTTAAAGGAAGCTCACAGAATGGTGAATAAAATGGGAAAATATTAAACATTGTACTGAGAACATTTTACACCCGCAGTAGTGGTGCTGTGGTAGCGTTGTCACCTCACAGCAAGACGTTGTCCTGTTCAATTCTCAGCTAGAGCGTCTTCTGTGTGGAGGCATACGTGAATGGGCGTGCCTTCGTTGAAGGTTGTGCGTCAGGGCTGGTAACTCGGCACGTAAAAATCCACTACCAAACATTAGCGGACCGGAGTTCCACTGTGCCGACCCCTAACTGGGATAAGCCGAAAGACACAACAACAACTGAGAACATTTTAGAGGAAGCACACAGAATGATAAATAAAATAATTGTAAATACTTACAAAATGTTGTTTTGACAAACTAATGTGATTCAGTATTACTTATCAATGGCTATTTGTTAAAAAGTCATAAAGAGAATATGTAACACCATAGAAGTTTTACCACTCAGATTCATAAACTGAAGAACGTTAATAAGGTACAATTAGGATCTATGCTGACTCCCCATACCAAATCAGACAGCCACTTTTGACTACCAGCTGAGATAACCAAATGTGGTAAAAAAATAGCCACAGCAATGTATTTGAAGTCACTGCTTCATGACTGCAGGAGCTGCTACTGGGAGCCATCCCACATCTCTCAGACTCTAAACTGAAGAATCAGGGACAAAGCCAAAAAATAATGGCAGACAAATGGCCAAAAATCAGGAACAGGATTTTAAATATTGGTGTTGTATACAAATAAATTTGTTAGTATACTTGTTTTGTGTTATCAAGCATTTTCTGAAGGGTATGAAGTCTGAAACTTATGTTTGCTATTATTTAGTCACTGCAGTCCACAGCATTTTCACAGAAAGTCACACATTTTACAAGGCACAGATCATTAATAAGAGGAAAAGATCAGTGGCAGTTGAGAATTATGCCTCTATGCTCTCTCTTTCTTTCTCTCTCACACACACACGCACACACACACACACACACACACACACACACACACACACACACACATATACACACACACGCACGCACACACATGCACACACACACACACACACACACACACACACACACACACACACACACACACACACACACACACACACACACGCACGCGCACACACACACACACACACACACACACACACACACACACACACACACAAGCACATACATTAATTATAGCCACCTGTACGACTTTACACCTCAGGTATCTGCTTAAGATCAAGTGAATGAATATGTTAATAAGTAATGGCCCAGACATGTATCTCAACTCACTGCTGTCAAAACCATACAATGCAAACCCTTTGTAACTTGCTTCTGCCTTTTCAATTTCTTAGCTCAAGAATCAAGGAAAAAAAAAAACAAAAAAAAACAAAATCAGGAATAGATATTAAATATTGTTCTAATATAGCAAAGAACAAAATATTTAACATTAACAAGCATTTTTTGAAGGAAACAGAGTCTGAATGTCACATGCCTATCATTACTTAGTGGTTGCAATCCATAATAACTCACAGGAAAGCCAACATTTTTCAAGGAAAAGATGAAATTATATACTATCTTTTTTGCTCAATTTTGGACAAAGCCAAAAATGTTGGGGGGGGGGGGGGCAATTTTTTAAATATTTTATTTTATATATTTGTTAACCAAGAAAATCCACTTTGCAAAAGTGTCATTTTTAGGGGCACAGCCTGGTTAAGTGACTTGAAAGATTCAAACCCTGTACTTTTCACTGTAGGAAGCAGTTCATCAACAGCTTAGAGCCTCAAGATAACTGTAGTTCACTTAAAAGTTAACAAGCCAACAGATGTTGCATTGACATGTATTTTCTGAGCAATGGAACTCTTGATTGATATTAATGACTGACTGTAATTTTAAGTGATGTGTGTGTGTGTGTATATATATATATATATATATATATATATATATATATATATATATATATACTTAATTTATTCTTTGCTAATTGCATTAGTCTATTTAGGCCAGTGTTCTCTTTTCAGGGGAGACCTGAGATGTTACATATATGGAATCGGAGACATTTGGCCAGGATTACGAGTAACTACCCCTACTCTTTTTTTCATTAAGTGCCATGGAAGATTTTGCATCCACCTGAGCTACCATCAACTCAGGGAGATATGACTTCAGTAATATGCTTTATCCAATGGAGGGCTCACTCAGGAATGTAGCACCCCTCTTATGCTGCACTAGCCACATAACTGTTGTGAGAAAAGAACCCACAGCCTTCTGATCTTTCAGCACCAAGGGCAAAAGCTTTGGACACTGCTGATTTACCAAAAAAAGAAGTTGATGAAAGTCAGGACATAAAGTAAAATCAGACAGGCATAAGGTAGACTACTATATTTTACATAAATAGTTAACAAAACAGCTTTTTGCATCAGCATGCATTTTTTCGAACAACAAGTATGAAACTGTTTACTAATATTGCTGACTTTAAAATCCATAGTGATTTATCACAAAATGAAGTTTACCAAGGTTTGGCAATTAAAGCAGAGGATTAAGGATAAGAGCTCTTAATGAACTTTTTCCTGAGTCACGGGTATAGGGTTAGACTCTGCCTACCTCCATTTGGCTACTGTGTGACTTTGATCAAGTCACTTAACCAGACAGTGCTCAGAAACAAGGTTTGTGATCCTATCTACAAAAAATATACACACTATGTATCAAGTTTGTAACCACTGCCATTATAAATGCAAGCAACTCCTACTTTATTGTCATGTAAAATGTTAATTTGAGGGTTTTCTCAATGTTTTGAAATTGTGGGTTTTCTTCCTGCAAAATAAGTCCATCCTAGCCTATTTTGTAATGCAGTGTCACAGAAGCAGAAGAAGTAATATAGAGTGCCCGAATTGTGGTCTGTTTGGAATCACAGTCAAGAAGTCAAAGAGGTGAGGTGGCGGGCTTTTTGGAATTGTGGTAGAGGAAGTAGAAGTCAGGTGATGAGAACAGTAGAACTCAGGTGCTTTGGGAATTGTGGGAAACCATGTCATATTGGTGGGAGTAGAAGTCAGGTGATGCAGCAGGGCAAGCCAGCAAGGCTTGTATTCCAAAAATAAAATAAAATAAATAATAAATAAATAAAATAATGATTTTGTATTTTACCAGGGCACATACCAGTGGACAGTATTTTACTGCTGGGGCATGTGTGTCTCAGTGTATCACCGACAATAGTAATGGTGAAACTCAAACCTCATTCGGTCTGTTACTACGTAGTCTTTATAATTACTATCTTGTGAACAAATGAAATTTTAATCCTAGTGATTCTGTTTTTTTTTTTACTTTTATATATTTTAGCATCTGCTGCAAATTTCTTTGAAGTAGGGGGTACTATGAATATGAAAAGGTGGAGAAATAGGATCTTATTCCAATGAGTATAATTGTAGTTTTTAAAACATCGGAATTGCAAGTTAGAATTTGGATTCATGTGCTAAATCAGAGGTTGCAGTACCTCAGAGTCCTCCCTACCCACACTCTGAGCTACACTGAAGTTTTATATAGATATGAAAAACACGGTGGGGGTATAGTCTCCTACACTGCTAAATGCGTGGGGTGCAAAGCCCCTGCAAACATGCTTTAAATATATAATAGTAAGTATTAGAATTCATCTGTTTGTTTTTTTTGTTTTTTTTGAAGCAACTAAACTTTTAGGGCTGCATTTTGTACTTCCAAAAAGGAGCCGGGAAAATGAAAAGTTCACAATGTACTTACTGTCAATAACGTTTGCATCTGCATTTCTACATAAAGCATATTTCATAGTTGCGTGCATGCCAAAATTAAAAAAAAATTCTGATGAATATTAGTTGTGGATTCTAGTCCTAAGTACACTCCCTCTACCTGTCATTTTGTTACTGCTTACTGTGGCCAATTGGAAGTTAAAGAACCATGGCATTGTGGGAAGGGAAATTTCTTCTGGCATTTTGTCAGGCTGTTCTGGGGTGCAGGTGTCCTCCTGCTATCACCATGCATTAAGTTGCGCTACAACCTGTTGTTGCATTGTGAATATAAAGATGTTTGGAAAAAGCACCATATAAAGAACCGACTGAAAAAACACTATATAAAGAACCGACTGACTGACAATTGCCTGTCACTTAGAATGTGTTAGTGGTCTTCCATCTGTTTGTATTCAGGCACTATTGTGAACAGCTTTACTTGTGACTCTTTATACTGTCTGTGCTTGCTGCTGGAAAGATTTTCGTGATCACCACATCTGGGCAGGAGTTCTGAAACATAATGATCGTTCTTTGGGAAGGGCCTTTCTTCCTTCTAAATGCAGTGTTCATTATCTTGAGCATTGGATCATTGCCATTCAAGCTTAACATTTCATTGCAGCTCAGTGATTTTTTTTTTTTTTTTTTTTTCCTTTTCAGATACCAAACAGTGTATGCTGGAAATTGACAAACGTGCCCTCCTCATGAGTCTCTCTCAGTGTTCTGATGGAACATCAAATGATCCTGCTACTGTCTGCAGTCAACATCAGAAGTGTGTAGCACAAAGCTGTAAAGAGCTAAAGGAAAAATACAGCATCAAGGAAGGTGAGTCTTGCTGGATCTGTCACTGCACAGGTAACCAGTAGAACATGTGACATCATCTTGTTCCCCCCATTCTTCTGTCCTCCAACACAACAATCCATTCCTAACCCCCCCAATTCCATTTCTATGTAGGTATCAAACCACTACATCCTTAACAGTACTGACCCTGCCCGTGTGTATGTATGCCCAAATCACCACATCCTTAACAGTATTGGCCCTGCCCACGTCTACATATGTACTAAACCACTACATCCTTAACAGTACTGACCCTGTCCATGTGTATGTATGTCCCAAATCACCACATCCTTAACAGTATTGGCCCTGCCCACGTCTACGTATGTACTAAACCACTACATCCTTAACAGTACTGACCCTGTCCATGTGTATGTATGTCCCAAATCACCACATCCTTAACAGTATTGGCCCTGCCCACTTTTGCCACTCTTGATTGAGATTAACCTATTCATTAATAAAAGAGAAAGGTAGCAACAGTGTCATAGCCAGGTCAATTGGTACCTCAGGAAGTCCCCAGTCTGGTACTCCCTCAACAGAAAGCTAAGAACTAAAAAAAATGTCTTCTTAAGCTGAGGACCAAACAAAAAACTTCCTTTGAAGTAAGCCGAGGACCAAAAAAAAAGAAAACAAATTCTCTAAACTGTAGTTAAGATCTTACACACACAGACACACACACACACACACACACACACACACACACACACACACACACACACACACACACACACACACACACACACACACACACACACACACACACGTTATTTTCATTAGGGATAATATATAATTATCGACCACAGGATAGGTAAAGCCAGTCTACAATCAAATAGGATAGGCTATTTAAAGAACAAAAAGGAAAATTGGACAGGCTTAAAATGGCCTGCAAGGGCAGTTAGCCTAATACTTCCCTATGATCCTATTACCATTGCCTCTGGTGGCATGCAGAGATAAAGTCCTGAGTATGACCCAAATTACCTGAGTCTGATTAGCAGCTGTGCTGCTGGAGATGCTGGCCTGGTTAAGGACAGAGATGAATAACAAGATAAAACCCTCTCAGACATGTCCATGCGCCAAAGAATTTAGGAGTTGCATCTGTCTCTAAATAGTACAAGGGTAGTCCTGGGGTGAATTTTATGTTTCCCATCCATAGGTCTAAGTTGCACTTGAAAATGGACAAGGATGAGCTGTGTTTTGTGTGGATTAGGAGTCTGTTCCATAGCAGTGGTATCCTCTGCAAAATATATCTGTTCCTCCAAACCATTCTATTGATGTTGCAGAAGAGGTTTAGATCCATAGACCAAATATTCCTGATATCATCTCACTTGCTGATGTACAGTAATTCCATCAGTAATGGGTCGGAGGATGCCTTGTACTCCAGACAAAAGTCACCTATTAGCAGTATGTAGGATACCTAGTATTATGACAGAGCATTGAGTCGGTCTGTATACGACATGTAGTTTAGGCCTTGTATCCTTTTAATAAAGTATCACTGTGGACATTCCAGTTGTTGCATGCAAATAGACAGATACATGCCAAAGGAGAAATTATATTTAATGATTTATTAGCCTAATGAGGGCTAAGTAAAGGGGAACAATGACATCCCTAGTTCCAGACACAATCCCTTTGTTTATAAGTGGTTACAGGACTCTCTTACAACAACATACACAAGTTTGTCAAAGGTTAGGTCACTTTCCACATAAATTCCCAAATCATGAACAAAAGGGCCAACTGTTAGGGAAGTATTGTCAATGTGGTTCCCAAGGTTACAATAATGATTTTTTTTGTATTTAGATTTGCTATGATTTTGAACCCAGTTATTTGAGACAAACCATTCCGCAGGATGGACAAGTCATTTAAAGATTTATAATTTGGGCCACAGTCAGGACATTATCCCTGTATACCAACAGAGATGGTGATAATCTGGGAATTAGTCAAGACTTTATTCCTGTATACCAACAGAGATGGTGGTAATCTGTATCATAGTCAGGACTTTATCCTTATATACCAACAGACCTGGCGTTAATGTGAGTCATAGTCAGGACATTATCCCTGTATATCAACAGACCTGGTGTTAATGTGGGTAATAGTCAGAACATTTTCCCTGTATACCAACAGATATGGTGGCAATCTGTATCATAGTCAGGTCTTTATCCCTGTATACCAACAGACCTGGAGGTAATGTGGGTCAAAGTCAGGACTTTATCTCTGTATACTAACAGAGACGGTGATAATTTGTATCATAGTCAGGACTTTATCCCTGTATACCAACAGAGATGGAGGTAATGTGGGTCATAGTCAGGACTTTATCCCTGTATACCAACAGACCTGGAGGTAATGTGGGTCATAGTCAGGACTTTATCCCTGTATACCAACAGACCTGGAGGTAATGTGGGTCATAGTCAGGACATTATCCCTGTATACCAACAGAGATGGTGATAATCTGTATCATAGTCAGGACTTTATCCCTGTATACCAACAGACCTGGAGGTAATGTGGGTCATAGTCAGGACATTATACCTGTGTACCAACAGAGATGATGATAATCTGTATCATAGTCAGGACTTTATCTCTGTATACCAACAGAGATGGTGGTAATCTGTATCTTAGTCAGGACTTTATCCCTGTATACCAACAGACCTGGCGTCAATGTAAGTCATAGTCCAGACATTATCCCTGTATACCAGCAGAGATGGTGGTAATCTGTATTATAATCAGGACTTTATCATTGCATACCAACAGACCTGGAAGTAATCTGGGTCATAGTCAGGACTTTATCCCTGTATACCAACAGAGATGGTGATAATCTGGGTCATAGTCAGGACATTATCCCTGTATACCAACAGAGATGGTGATAATCTGGGTCATAGTCAAGACATTATCCCTGTATACCAACAGAGATGGTGATAATCTGAGTCATAGTCAGGACATTATCCATGTATACCAACAGAGATGATGATGGTCTGTATCATAGTCAGGACTTTATCCCTGTATACAAACAGACCTGGAGGTAATCTGTATCATAGTCAGGACATTATCCCTATATACCAACATAGATGATGATAATCTGGGTCATAGTCAGGATTTTATCCCTGTATACCAACAGCGATGGTGGCAATCTGTATCATAGTCAGGACTTTATCCCTGTATACTAACAGACATGGAGGTAATGTGGGTCTTGGTCAGGACTTTATCCCTGTATACCAACAGAGAAGATGATAATCTGGGTCATAGTTAGGACTTTATCCCTGTATACCAACAGAGATGGCTATAATCTAGGTCATAGTCAGGACATTATCCTTTTATACCAACAGACCTGGAGGTGATATGGGTCATAGTCAGGACTTTATCACTGTATACCAACAGAGATGGTGATAATCTGGGTCATAGTCAGGACATTATCCCTGTATACCAACAGAGATGGTGATAATCTGGGTCATAGTCATGACATTATCCATGTATATCAACAGAGATGATGATGGTCTGTATCATAGTCAAGACTTTATCCCTGTATACAAACAGACCTGGAGGTAATCTGTATCATAGTCAGGACATTATCCCTATATACCAACATAGATGATGATAATCTGGGTCATAGTCAGGACTTTATGCCTGTATACCAACAGCGATGGTGGCAATCTGTATCATAGTCAGGACTTTATCCCTGTATACTAACAGACATGGAGGTAATGTGGGTCTTGGTCAGGACTTTATCCCTGTATACCAACAGAGATGATGATAATCTGGGTCATAGTTAGGACTTTATCCCTGTATACCAACAGAGATGGTTATAATCTGGGTCATAGTCAGGACATTATCCTTTTATACCAACAGACCTGGAGGTAATGTGGGTCATAGTCAGGACTTTATCACTGTATACCAACAGAGATGGTGATAATCTGTGTCATAGTCAGGACATTATCCCTGTATACCAACAGAGATGGTGATAATCTGGGTCATAGTCAGGACATTATCCCTGTATACCAACAGAGATGGTGATAATCTGGGTCATAGTCAGGACATTATCCATGTACACCAACAGAGATGGTGATAATCTAGGTCATAGTTAAGACCTTATCCCTGTATACCAACAGAAATTGTGATAATCTGGGTCATAGTCAGGACTTTATCTTTATATACCAACAGACCTGACAGTAATTTGGGTCTTAGGAGTTTATCCATGTACACCAACAAAGACTGCAGTAATATGGGTCATAGTCAGAACATTCCTAAGAGAATGTAGTAATATGGGTCATAGTAACATCTTTATCCTTGTATACCAACAGACCTAGTGGTAATTTCAGTCATAGAACTATCCTCGTATACCAACACTGACAGTGACATTTCAAACACTTTACATGGGTTTTGTGAAGTAAATAGGTGACATGCTCTTTTCCTGCCACTGTACCTGGTACCATTAATGCAATTTACTGGGGCCTATTCAAATCAGACTATTGCTTTCTTACCTTTTTGTGTCACCTTCTGTAGCCAAAACTGAACTTAGAGGTTTTGCAAAGTAGCATCATTTTTTTTCTTGACTTGGATATTAGCCATGCAGTTGACACATGTATCAATCCGTTTGTCTGCTCATATGCCTGCCTGGAATCCCTATCACAATTGTGAGACTAAAACTGAGGGTCCCAAAATTAACTTTAATTCTGTCCCCAAACATCGAATTCTGAATTTTGCTGCTACATCATTAAAGCATTTAAGTAGGAGGAATTTGCTCCCACTCCATCCGTTTTTCCCCTACTTAAATCTAAGGTCATATAACCTAGTAGTATTGGGATACTGTGAAATATCACACCCTCATGTTTAGTGTATATTCTCCCATTGTCAAAATAACAGCCATGCTATTCCAATCACAGTTGTGGTTCTTGGAATTTCAACAGGCAAAAACTTGCCTTGAAGTCTAATATCATACTTTTTGGATGTGCCATTTTAATATAATTAGATTAAGTCTGTTATACTTTGTTTTTGTTGTTTTTCTTTTGTCACTGAGAATATTTATGCCATCATATATGAATGCAAATAAAGAAAGAAATAAAAAAAAATAAACAACCATATTTGTTATGGCAGTAAAAGGTAGCTAGCACAATAATGAGAAAAGTGTTTCCATATTGCCTGTCCTAACAGTCATTTTCTTTCAGGATTATCTCAAACAAAGGCAAAACAATTTTTACCTGTGGCAGGGAGCTTCTGGTTAAAATTAGTGTGACTCTGTTTAAAAGATCAGAGAATTTCCTTAAATCACTGAATAAAAGGCTTACTACAAATAAAATAGATCACTACAGCAGCTTTAAAAGTACTGTACATTCTTTAACACATGTTGCCCAGTTCCAGTAGACAACCAATGTACACAAAACGTATTCACAAAACCTTTGGCCAGTCAGCATTCACGTAGTTTTGTCAATTAATCTGCCTTACATTGTGAATAGGCTGAGAATTACTGAATGAGAGTGCTTCAGAAGACCTGTCTAAAGAGTTTCCCCACCTGCAGGAAATGGTCAATAAGACTGTTGCAGTTCAAGCTACTGTTAATGAATAGCAGTGGAGTAGCATGGGGTGATATATAAGCCACCAGATCTGTCCACCCAAAAATGCTCTCAGTGCAGTTTACAATGCTGGCAAGTGTTTATTGATCACTTCTATTTCCCAGTATCCACTTTTTGTTAAACACTTCAGTGATGCAGAAAACTTAATGAAATGTGATCAACAGTCACTAAGGCCAAAATGCAAACACATGCTGGACAGTGACTGAGTTATTTGTCACATGAGTGTCATATTCAACCCTTTCCTAAAATATAGCTGTCAGGCAATTAGCGTTGGAATACTTTTGGCATAACATTTCATGAGTTCTTTTCTCACTGCAGTCTTACCACAAATATTTTACAGGCATTCTTTTTCACAGTTACATTTATCTTACAAGTCTGGTAAAGTAAGATGTTCCTAAATGTAAATATTGCTGAGGATTTAATGAAATAAAATGTTTATAAAACAACAAAACTACTGCATATAAAACTCCCAAATGTTGCAATTTATCTTCAGTATTATTCAGTCTGTTGGCAAAACAGCTTGAATATAAAAATGCGTGATGTTATCTTATAGGTTCATAGGTAGGTACTAGGTTATTGGCCCTAGGGCCTATACAAGCCTAGTCAAAAGCTAGTATATATCGCTCTTTGCAATATGCTGCTGTCTTTGTGACTCTCTTGGGGCATGTGATAATCTGACACTCTCAGTGTGATCAGATGTACAACCTAATTCAAGAAGAAGGATGTATGCCCTGGCAAGTGTAAAGGCCAGCTGACTATTCTCATTTTGAAAGGGGTTCAAAACAGAACAGTTCCTTCATGAGGAACAGCTGCCCTTCGTATTGATGGTCATGAGCTGCTGACTTTTATAACATGGGATTGTGGATGATAAATTAGTAAGCATTTGTTCTGGCCCACATTTTTCAGTAACTCAGACTTTACCATGTCAGCACTGTGCATGCTGGCCTTTCTCCTAGCAACTGCCGAGGACATAATATTGTCTTTCAGGAGACTGGTGCTGTCTCACTAATTCATTTAACTTGGAACTTGAATGAGATATTAAAAATAACTTGTTTTTACCCCTAATTAGATATGAATTTTGATAGGGAAACTCCAGTTTTGGATAGATTGTACTTCTATAATCCCAATAGCATATCCAAAACTGGAAATTGAGGAAAAGATAAAGTGATCAAAACTGACCAATTTGTGATACAATCTGGGTGAAAATATTTTCACAGTTGATACAAAAAATGTAGATTGTTATTAGGATAAGTACAGAGAGTAAGACAATACATACTGTGGTGGTGCTGCGGTAGCGTTGTCGCCTCATAGCAAGACGTTGTCCCGTTCGATTCTCAGCTAGAGCGTCTTCTGTGTGGAGGCATACGTGAATGGGGCGTGCCTTCACTGAAGGTTGTGCGTCAGGGCTGGTAACCCGGTATGTAAAAATCCACTACCAATCATTAGCGGACTGGAGTTCCGCTGTGGCGACCCCTAACCGGGAAAAGCCGAATGACACAAACAGAGTAAGACAATACAAGAAGTTTGAAGTTAATATAATAGAGGGTAAGTCTTGCAGCACATATCTATGATTCAGTAAAATAAATGACCAGTATTTGCATTATGTACAATATAATTCACTAATACAGAGCTGAGTATATATTTTTTTGATTATAGAGTTTGTTAATTGTTGCTTAGATCTCTGTTGAAACTGTTGTCTCACTGTTCTGAGAGACTGATCTACAAATATACAGAGTTGAGTATATTTTTTTGGTTTTAAAGTTTGTACTGTTAGTTGTTGCTTAGATCTGTGTTGAAACTGTTTTGTCCCACCCCTCCTCCCTATTTTTGGTTTGTAGTTTAAATTTGGTGGCTTTTGCAGTTGCCCGCCCCACTGTAGATTTGATCTGGGACACTCCCTTAGTCCCATACCACATTCTACTTAATAAACTCTGTCTGCGCTTGCTTTTAGTCCTTTTTAATTTAATTGCATTTTTTAAACTGCGTTTGGTCTAATATTGCTACATACTCAAGTGTGCTAGCTTGCACTGCATGTGTATTGTTTTTACTACTGTTTTTGTTACTTTTCTGTAAAAAAAAAAAAACTGTAAGGCTGTCTCCTACCTTTCCTGTAACTAGTGTTCCAGATACAGATTTGCTGTATCCAGGACTGTATGTAAACTTCTGAGCCACCCAAGCCTTTCTGTGTTGGAGGGAAGCCTTCTAGATTATCAGTGGGAGTGGTAAGCTCTAGGTAACCTGTCTACCACATAAGGAGTGGTTCTGGCCCAGAAATTGTAGTTATTGGCCGTTTGGGCAATCTCTTCCATCTCTCTCAATTTTCTGATTTGAAAGCCTGAATTTGCACTTGTTTCTGTCCTGTAACTCGTCTAGTGCAGATACAGATTCTTAGTTTTAACACTTAAATTTGCTTATTCATGCTCAGCACTTGTTCAGAACTTGTAAGCACTAAATAAGCTAGTAATTACTATAGCACTCAGTCTTCCTCATTACCTAGAGGAAAACAGTTTTTGTACTTACTTTTCTCACTGGCTTAGAGAAAAACAGCTCTTGTACTCACTTTCCTCACTTATCTAGAGGAAAATAGTTTTTTATTCAGGCATGTCCAAGGGTCAGCTCTCAGTGTTCTCTCCTGTCTATCTGATGAATCTGGGTATCTTGTGACGATGTAGAAATTGCCTCATGTACACAGACAACCCTCTCCTCCTACCACACAACACTACAACCTGTGAGAGATGCACTTATCTAGCCAAACTGGAGGAAAAGCTCTCTCCAACCAAGAGGAGAAGGTAAACATTTGCACCACACTCATCACATAGTCTCACTAAATCTACACCACCAAAATCCACACATAGTAGCACAAAAACATTCACGGAGGCTCTCAATAATAATCTGTCTAAGCAACAGAGACCTCCAAAGCAGAAATGCAAGCAACCTCCATCCCCCAACACAACCCAAATGACACATAGCTCACAGACTCAGTGTGCCACTCAACCACAGCCAATAAGGCAAAACAACGTACCCAACACACTATTCATAGGTGACTCTATAGTCAGGCACACTGATGTCCCACTCACCAGCCTAAACAAGGAGAAGGTTACTGTCTGTTGCCTGTCAGGTGCCAGGATCTGCCACATAACCCATACACTCAGGTCTCTCCACAATAAATACAGATATGACTCTGTCACTGTCTATGTTGGTGTGAATGACCTGAGACGTACCTCCCTGGACTACATGAAAAGAGACATGGAAGAGCTCTCCAATCTTGTAGCTCAGGCATGAATGACCCTAGTCCTGAGTAGCATTCTGACATCACCCAGAATGATACCTCAGTACAAGGACAAAATGATTGACTTCAACAATTGGCTAAGCTTCTGGTGTTATTCTAAGGGGATCCAGTATCTGTCTGCTTGGGATGACATGGTCGACAGACCATGATGCTTTTCCACAGATGGCCTGCACCTGTCGCCCCTGGGATTCTGGATACTGGCTAAGGCTCTTGCTGCCCCTATAGTACCTTTTTTAGGCAGGGTTCAAATAACAAATTCACCACCATAACAGGAACAGGCAAGCAAAAACTGAGGGTAATGCTACTCAATGCTAGAAGTCTAAATCTCAAAATGCACTCACTCGAGGCACTCCTTAAAATGGAGAACATCGATATCTGTGCAGTGACTGGGACCTGGTTCAAGGCTCCAGAGAGCACCCCTGCACTACCAGGCTATAACTCATACCACACTTTTCGGCCATGTAACCTGGACCGAAACACCAAAGGTGGATGTGTGTCCATATTCATTAAGGATATCCACACCTCCAGGCTAGTTGCTCAGCATAATGCATCCGAGTTTATCCAAGTGCAACTAACTCTGGGCAAAACTGGAATCCAAATTGTAGCTTGCTACAGATCCCCCACGATGCCCCAGGATTCCCACTCCTCTTTTCTTGATGGACTGGAAAATATTAGGGTTCAACCAAACACCCTAATAATGGGTGACTTCAACTACCCCACCATTAACTGGGAAAACTACATGTGTACCAACTCCTTAGCTCAACGCTTTCTGGAATTCATAAACTCCAATGCCCTAGATCAACTTATCCACACCCCCACCAGGGGCAACAATATCCTAGACCTAGTCATTACCAACATGAGTGACCTGTGTTCCACACCTGAAGTCAACTCCTCGTTGGTCCGATCCGACCATAAGCTAATCACCCTTGATATCCACATCCCGCTCCCACCTCCCATTAAGGAAACAACAATAAAAAATTTCCCCAAAGCCAACTTCATACTTTTTAAGACAGAAGTGGTGAACTTCATGACACCCATGCAGATGGACAATAAAGTTACAACTGCTGAATCCTACAGAAATGCACTCTATAAGCACTTACACGAGTGCATGGATCATGCTATCCCAAACAGAACCAAGACGCTATCCTTCAAAAAAAGGAAGCCAATCTGGTGGTCCCCTGATATAAACAAACTGTACATCAGAAGGAAGAAACTGTTGCAAAAGAGTAAAATGCCATGAGTGGAGGAGCTCCCTAGTCAGCCTCAGTAAGAAGCTGAGATCCCTTTTAAGATCCCCCAAAGCTAGCTATGAAAACAAATTGCCACTAATTCCAAGGACAACCACAAAGCATTCTATAGCTATGTCAAGAATCTCAATGGCAACACTCAGATCTGCTCTGAGTTACAGCACAAAGGCACATAAATTACAGAACCAACTGATATTGCCAACATCCTGGCAAGATAGGTTCAGTGCTAACTTTACCCACTCTCACCCCCTAAAGGGCCCATATCTAGAATGCAGAGTCCCTGTAATCACAACTACGCAGGTAAAAGCTGCACTCTCTAAAGCCAAAAACACATCATCCATGGGAGCAAACAACATTCCAGGCTGCGTTTTACATGAACTTCAGAACGAACTGGCTCCCCACTTAAGCACCATGTTCAATAATAGCCTCGCATCAGGCTTTGTGTCCACTGAATGGCTCACAGCACAGTTATCCCACTCCACAAAGGGGAGCCACCACTGATCCTGGGAACTATCGACCTATTAGCCTGATGAGCCTGGTCTGTAAGGCCATGGAATGTATCATCATGGAACTCATAAACAAAGACATTGGTAACCTCCAAACTCTGGATCCCACCTAGTTCGGGTATGTGAAAGGCAGATCATGACTCCTGAACCTGATTGACTTCTTTGAGGCAGTCACCAAAGCCATAGATGAGGGTAAGATGGTTCACACAGCCTATCTTGACCTCGCCAAGGCTTTTGACACCATCCCCCATTCTGGAATTATAGCTAAACTCACTAAACTAGGTATAAATCCCTACATCACAAGATGGGTTGCCAACTGGCTCACTGACAGAACAGACACTGTAAAAGTTATAGACTCCAAATCTGACCTCAAAGCAGTGACAAGTGGAGTACCACAGAGTTCTGTCCTGGGACCTCTCCTGTTTGGTATCTACTTCTCTGACATACAGGCTAACACAGAAGGCCTCTGGCTAACGATGTTCACAGATGACTGCAAATTAGGAGCCATAGTCAAGTCCCCAAATGATGTGGACATCCTACAGAAGGGCCTCACTGAGACAGATGCCTGGTGTCAGAGCCATGGCCTCAAGCTCAATGCCAAAAAGTGCAGTGTCATCCCCTTTGGTAAAAACTCTGTACCCATGAATTACCACATAGGCAGCAATCTACATAACACTGAATGCATGATAAGAGACCTTGGGAACCAGGTGGACGGTAGTCTCTCCTTTGATAGTCACATCGCCACAGTAGTCAGGAAGTCCTTCTATGTGGCACACCTCATCATTAAAGGCTTCTCATCCAGGAAAAAAGAGGTCATTGTTCCCCTCTACTTGACACTCATTAGACCCATTATAGAGTACAACGCCCCTTTTGGAATGTACCTGACAAGACATCTGCAGCAGCTGGAAAGGCCACAGAAGTACCTCACAAAGAGGATTACTGGCCTCAAACAAATGCCCTACATTGACCGCCTCAAACTCCAGCTTTACTCTGTAGCATATCGCCCACTCCGAGGTGATCCCTGCCTAACATATAAAGCTATGTCAAACCCAGAGCATTTGGACATGCTACACCTAATGAAATCCCAATCCTTCCAAGCTACATGCTCTAGGGACCTAAACCTTGTCACCACAATAAACAGGACATGCTGGAGGGATAGATTCCTGTCCCAGAGACTTCCCATACTCTGGAACAGGCTACCCATCTATGTCAAGTAAAGTTCTTCATTAGCACTCTTCAAGAAAAATCTTGATGAGTGGATGGGAAATAGGAAATACACCCCGGGGATCACTTCTGTGTCTCTGCTCGACAGTGGCACAGGAAAATAACTTTCTTGGGTGACGTAAGCCAAGGAACCTTGTTGGCTAGGCTTACGTAGGTCCTTGGGCCGATAGCCTAGTACCTACCTATGAACCTATGAACTAGTCAGTGGAAAGCAAACAGGAGATGAAAAGCAAGGCCAGATATATGAAGAAGGGATTTTATAGAGGTTAGGTGACATGGTCATTGAAGAAGCAGGTACAACAGGCTTTATTTTTTACAGGTGCATTTTAAGTTCCCCTCTGAATTTGAGTTGTGGGTACTTTCTTGTAGGTGTGTTGGGAGATATTGCTAAAGCAGGGCAGCAATGAAAAAGAAGCATGTTTAATACAGTGGATGTTAGCCCTAGGAATTATGAGAGTAGGAGCTATTTGTGAATACTGTTTTAGGTTACAAGAAGATTTTTCATAGTTTGGCTGACAGAGGTGAAAAAACTGTTAAGATTTAAATTGCAGATATCCTTTATATATTTATTGAATTGTTGTCTGAGTGACTGTGGTGTATATCCTGTTCACTTTGTACTGATATTTGCTGCAGAGTACAGAAAACATGCTGACCCACTATTACACTATCAGAAGGTGGGGCCAGATGACATAGTACTTCCACTGACGTAACTAAAATAAAAAGCATATGTTTTAGCATCAGAGAAACCACTTTACATAATGAAAGCAAACATACAGCAAAAATGGCAGGGATAAATCTTTCTACATGATCTTTAACAAGTCTTAAAAGGTGGTCTTTTGTTGGCTCTGATAGACTTGCTAACTTTCCTATTACTGTTGTATGACTTTCTGGTTAAAGTGGAAGGCATAGTTTTATTACGGAGTAGATACAGTATTCAAGATAGTGTGTTGACTGACCGTCAAAACTTCATTGCTAATGTCTGTCTAATTAAATTTGGGCACTTATGAAATTTTAAGAGGCACATTTGTGTTTTCATTCTGTGTTTGGCACACTTAATGGTTATTCAGTATAGTTTCTAGTGGGCTATACACATTTGGAAACCTGATATTTTCCATTCTCAGTGGTTTAGATTTTACAGCACCTACATGCATCTCATGTGTTAGCTTTAAGGTTCTGACCTATATAGAAACAATAACAATCAGTCTTATTTATTTATCAACATATTTTATTTGTCTTGGAATATTGATATCATTCTTGTATTCATGGCATATGTGTGATAGCACATGTTATGTCTGATGGTATCTGAAAAAGTTTTATTTCTTTTGTGCCAGATATAATTAAAAGAAAATTCCTTTGCCTCATGTAATTGGAATCCCATTATTTTTCCACTATCTATATCGGTGTAGGTACTCTGAAACTGTACATTATGCTACTATAATTCTGCTAAGTCATCACACTTCCTTTGTTTTCTGCAATTTGAGATGGCAGTCTATAATGTAAATATTATAAGTAAGTCATCTGGTTTGTTTTTTTTTTAAACCATCTCTCATATTTGAATAAAGCCCTGTACTTTTGCTGTCTGGTAGCTAACCATATAAAAAAAACTTTCATTTACAGGATATGGATTTTAGCCAGGCCGCTTTTTTGTTCATACTGACAGTTGCTGGGAAATACTCAATATTGATAATGGTTTATAGAATTCTGTATGGATCCCTATGTAGTTCCCAACTTCTAAGCTAGACATTGGCTTTAAATGACTTCTTTAATTTGCAGTACTGACTGATGTAAATGAATCTATTATGCATCCCAACTTCTAATCTAGACATTGGGTTTAAATGACTTCTTTAATTTACAGTACTGACTGATGTAAATGAATCTGTTATGCGCATCTGTCTTTGTGACGTGAACCAGTATTTGTCTTATGCATAGTATTATGCATTGTTAACATGTGGATGCTGTTTCTAAATATGATTAATCTTTTTGCTTGGATACTGTTTCTTTTGGTCTTCTTCCAGTTTAATCTTTGTTAGCTCTAAAGTGTTTTTCCTACTTTAATGTTAATCTGTACATCCTTGCAAAATGGTTTGTCTTTTTTGCATGTCATACATTTTACACTTCACAAGGCTTGTTTTTATCTATTAATATTTATTAATACAAATCTGCAAATTGCCAATGCTTTATACTCATAATTTGCAGGATAATCTACTTTTCTTTTTTGGTGTGCTGCTAAACTATGTTTCTTGCACATAGTTTATTTCAGCAATCATGTTCTCCAGTGATTTTACTTGTTCTTCTGAAATGTCTAAACTTTTTGCAGTCGTGTAAGCATTTCCATATGATCAAATCTGTTCCATATAGTCCCTTTCATTTGATATTTTCTAAGTAGATGTTCTGGATAACCTTATTTTAATATTCGTATCAATATCTGCAAAATTATACTGCTATATGAAATATTTGAGTATTGTATTATGTAGTAACTGTCTACTGCAGCCATACTACTCAACTATACATATTTTCACAGGATGTCCAGATTTTTGCCACATACTTTTGATCTATTCCTCATACAATTTGTGGCTTTCTGACAAATTATTAAAGACTGAAGTGACTAAATAATACTAAATAATGAGAAAGAAAAACTCCTTCCAAACATGGCTGTAGCTGTCTATACTTGCCAAGAGTCTTTATTAAAGTATAATGGTTAGTGCTTTTGCAGAGTCACCTCTGCTTCTTCAGAGCATAATCAAAAACATTTTCCAAACACTATTTAAAAAAATGGATTAACCAATCACATAAAAGTTCAATAGTCACATGATTATATCATCCAAACAAAACTCGTCCACCCATTAATCAAACCTAGTAATTCAAAATAAGGCAACTAAATATGCACTAGTATAAAGTTTATAACAAAATCTGGTAATACAAATTAATATATCAGCAGGAATAATAATGCAACTACATTGTTGCTATCATAGATGTAAACAACAGTCTAACCTAAAAAGCCTTAACTTACCTTAAGAAAAAGGAAGTGCTGCAAAAAACTCAAACAAATAAAACCATGAATGATCCTATCAGTACAACAAAAAGCCATCGCAGTGTGAAGCTCGCAAAGTTAAAGACAATCATAGATGTTACACACCAAACATAAAGCTCACATAGCTATAGCAGCATAACAATCACTTCATCATATACATAATAAAAACATTGCTACAACTTGTATCAAAACTACACAATTCAAACAAAAAAAGAATAAAGCAAATCAATACCTTAGTAATCGTAAATAAAGATGAAAATGATCTAGGTTACATATCTTTGACTTACCTGAATCTGTCAGAATCTAAAGAAATAAACATCAAACTCACTGAAAAACAGCAACAGTGCTTGATTGAAAGCGCCATCAACATCTCTTGTTGTGTATAGACAGCTACAATTATGTTTGGAAGGAGTTTTTCTTTTCTTTTTGGACTTGGTTGTTACTATTTACTCCAACCTAAACTGAGTAGTCCATGTTTTTCCTGTGTTGAATATTAAATAATGACAGACATTTGAGTTTCAGACTTCATACCCTTCAAAAAGTACACAATAATGCAAAAACTATTATTTTAGCAAATTTCTAAGTTAATACGAACATCATTTAAATTCTGTCCCTATTTTTGAGCCTTTGTCCCCCATTCTTTTTGGCTTTGTCCAAATATCTTGCACTGAGAGGTTGAGAAGTATGATTGCATCATTTGTTGTTTCTTTAATTTTTCTGAACTTAAATTTCATAGAGTATATTTACTTGTAGTTAGAAGTACGTTAACTTTTCTTGTTTATCAGCATTGTTTGTCTTTTCGGCTTTTCCTGGTTAAGGGTCACCACAGTGGAACTTCGGTCCGCTAATGATTAGCAGTAGATTTTTATGGTGCCGAGTTGCCAGCCCGATGCCCAGTCTTCAGCGAAGGCACGTTCATCAGCATAAGTATCTATAAATGATAATGTTTGAGGTATGTATCATATATACCACCTTGGTATCCATGTGTTGAGAGAGCTTTCTTTCTGTTATCCCAATAATACTGAGGGTTGAAATATATTTTTGACAGTAGGTACCCAGGTCATCTACTGTAGATCCAGGGAAAAAAAATTCTGTATCAAAAGTCTGAAGACCTGGGACTTGGAAATTTGTAGCAGTATTTTTGTGCTCTAATCTGTGTCTAACACTTTCTCTTAACTAGCCCTTGGATTACTTCACTTATTTTTGTTTAATTTGTAACATTATGTCCTTTTCTTTCTTTCTTTACGTTTGATGCACTGGCATGGTCTATTTTCAGGGGAGAAATGAAATGGTATTTATTATGCCTAATGGAAATTTAGCTATCACACTGAGAGAAAACCTCTATGTATCTGTCTGTCTGTCTGTCTGTCAATAAATCAGTCAATAAGACTGGTGCCCTTTTTCAAGGAAAAAGAGAGATAGTATTCATACAGATGAGGAAAAGATTAGACAGAGAACTGGTGAAATTCTCTTACTCTTTTTCCATGCTTCAAGGCTGCTGGCAAAGGAAGTGCACTATGGCCTAAGGGTAAAGAGATTGAGGCTGATGTGGAGCTGAGTGCTGATCTTGCTGCAGCAGCATATAAGGTTGTTTTAGTCAATCAGACTAATTTGGGAAGTTGAGTTGTGGTCAGTTGCAAAAGATGATAGCAGAAGAGGAGACAGAAGTAAAAATGTCAGTCAGAGAGTGGAAACAAAAGAATTAGCTTTCTTGAGTAAGGGAGTCTAGAAAAAGAGTATAGAAGTGTAACAGGGCAATGTGCAGGATAACAACAAGGAAGTGTAACTGGGAAAAGTGCAGGATAACAATAAGGAAATGTAACAGGGCAACATGCAGGATAACACTAAGGAAGTGTAATAGGGCAACATGCAGAATAACAATAAGGAAGTGTAATAGGGCAACATGCAGGATAACAATAAGGAAGTGTAATAGGTCAAGAATCAGGATAACAATAAGAAAGTGTAACAGGGTAACATGCAGGATAACAATAAGAAAGTGTAATAGGGCAACATGCAGGATAACTATAAGGAAATGTAACAGGGCAACATGCAGGATAACAGTAAGGAAGTGTAAAAGGGCAATGTGCAGGACAAAAATAAGGAAGTATAATAGGACAACATGCAGGATAACAATAAGAAAGTGTAACAGAGCAACATGCAGGATAACAATAAGGAAGTGTAACAGGGCAACGCGTAGGATTACAATAAGGAAGTGTAATAGGACAACGTGCAGGTTAACAATAAGGAAGTGTAATACAACATGCAGGGTAACAATAAGGAAGTGTAACAGGGTAACATGCAGGATTACAATAAGGAAGTGTAACACAGTAACATGCAGGATAACAATAAGGAAGTGTAATAGGGCAACGTGCAAGATAAAAATAAGGAAGTGTAACAGGGCAATGTGCAGGATAACAATAAGGAAATGTAATAGGGCAATGTGCAGGATAACAATAAGGAAGTATAACAGGGCAACATGCAGAATAACAATAAGGAAGTGTAATAGGGCAACATACAGGATAACAATAAGGAAGTGTAACAGGGCAATGTGCAGGATAACAATAAGGAAATGTAACAGGGCAATGTGCAGGATAACAATAAGGAAATGTAATAGGGCAACGTGCAGGATAATAATAAGGAAGTGTAACAGGGCAACATGCAGGATAACAATAAGGAAGTGTAATAGGGCAACGCATAGGATTACAATAAGGAAGTGTAATTGGACAACGTGCAGGATAACAATAAGGAAGTGTAATACAACATGCAGGATAACAAATAAGGAAGTGTAACAGGGTAACATGCAGGATTACAATAAGGAAGTGTAACACAGTAACATGCAGGATAACAATAAGGAAGTGTAATAGGGCAACGTGCAAGATAAAAATAAGGAAGTGTAACAGGGCAACGTGCAGGAAAACAATAAGGAAGTGTAACAGGGCAATGTGCAGGATAACAATAAGGAAATGTAACAGGGCAACGCGCAGGATAACATTTAGGAAGTGTAACAGGGCAATGTGCAGGATAACAATAAGGAAATATAACAGGGCAACGTGCAGGATAACAATAAGGAAGTGTAACAGGGCAACATGCAGGATAACAAAAAGGAAGTGTAACAGGGCAACATGCAGGATAACAATAAGGAAGTGTAACAGGAAAATGTGCAGGATAACAATAAGGAAGTGTAATAGGGCAACATGCAGGATAACAATAAGGAAATGTAATAGGGCAACATGCAGGATAACAGTAAGGAAGTGTAACAGGGTAACATGAAGGATAACAGTAAGAAAGTGTAACAAGGCTATTTGCAGGATAACAATATATACTGTGAATGATATGCCAAAGATGTCTTGTACCAGTTCAATGAAGCCTATGAGACATGGCTTGCACCTGTGAAAACACTTTAGATTTTTCCATAAACATAAGAGTGCTCCTGAAAGACACTTGGAGTAATATAGTAGTCTAAAATGTTAAGCGTGCTGTGAATCCGGATATGGGACATTATAGATTTAGAAAATTAATCATTGCTTTCTATATGCCTTGAATATAAATGTGTCAAGTAAGTTATTTCATGATTAAGAAAGTAAAGTAACATTGTGACTGCAAGATGTAGATATTTGGTTTCTATGTGCATATTTATTTTACTGCATGGGATGAAAATATGATACAACAATATTCTGTGTATCTCAATATCTGTATACACACACACACACATATTTATGTATAAACACATATGTATGTGTGTGTGTATATATATATATATATATATATATATATATATATATATATTTCTTCTTCTTCTTCTTCTTTTCCTTTTCCCAGTTAGGGGGTCACCACAGCGGATCACCTGTCCGCACATGATTGGCAGTGGAGTTTTACAGTGTCGAGTTGCCAACCCAGCGCCTAACCTAAGGCACACACACACACTCCCACCTTGGGCCAATTTTAGAGTGTCAAATCCACCTACAGCATATATATATATATATATATATATATATATATATATATATATATATATATATATATATATATGTTCTTCCCCCTTGAGACATCATTTCACCGGTCTAGAACCCTAGTGCCCCACATCTATGTTGAGTCTACCAGCTTGTCTTCTACCCCCCTGGCCTTGCTCTGATATGACTGGGGCTGGTCATGGATCCTAAGGGCATCTGTGGGGCTACACCATCTCCACCTCTGTCCATTTTCGTTGCTGCTTTAAATGCCCTACTTACTTACCTGCATGGTCTTTCATGCTTGCTGCTTAAACTTGAGTGCAACTCCCCTCTGTGAACCATGCCTTCCCCCGAAAGAGCATCAGCGACAAAACTCTCTCACCCAGGATGGGCACACCCATCTCTCTGTAGTGCTCTGTTAGTTGTCTGAGTCACTTATTGAACCCAAGATGACTGGACCTTAGGTAGAACATTATCCCTCTATGCCACTGTGGTGGCCTATATTAAAATATAGTTTTACGAAGATGTGCAGGAAAACATAACTGTGTCACAGTGAATGCAGGTAACATACATTTTTCATTTTAAATGTATGTGTAGTTCCAGGGCATGTGTACAGTGAGAACACTGAGGAGTTTAGGCCTATTTCCCAATTGCCTCAACCCACTCTGTGGTTAAGTGGTTTGTTTAAAGTAACTCAGTAGGCAAATTGAGACTTTGAGTGCCAAACCCTTGACTACATAGAACAGGTTATTAACAGCTCATAGCTTTAACTCCCTGTGTAGACAAACAAATGTATGTGTTCATTTTTTAATGCGTGTAGAGAGACATTATAGGCTACATTGTCAGCTGTCATAATTTGTTACTTCACTTGTGTAAAAAATGAATTTATGGTTATTACATCATTGGTTGTCATGCTGTTAGATTTCACTGCCTTAAAATGCTAGAAACTTCACTAAAAGTGCAAGACAATATCAGTTACATCTGCAAACACTGACTCTTAATTGGAGAGATCAGAATTTCAGTCAGCATGCACAGTGCAGTTTGCGATGATTTACAATGCATAGCCTGACTGTTCAACTGTTGATAACGTTGGACTGTCACTCATTCCATGGCTGTTAGTGGGGGCGTCTACATGAATGTGTAGTGGACAAGATTACTTGTGTGCATCTCAGGGACTAATGTTTTATAATAGGACCTTTCACACTTCACTATGGCATCACTTTTCAGTTCTATACTAATGACTAATAAGTAATTTTTACTTTTCTGTTCAGCAACATGCAAATTCTTTTGGGCACACTTCTTTTATTTTGTACATTTTGCGAAGAAAAGCATTTTCATTACATTCTGCTTCCTTTCAAGCTTATAGCCATATCTTGTACATGAGGCTTGAATATGAATGTTAATTTGTGAAACAGTTTTTCTGTTCTCCATTAGTGCCACCATTCTTACACGAGTCTCTTTTTTACATTATTTAGTATGTGCTGCGGTAGCATTGTCGCCTCACAGTAAGAAGCTGTCTGGTTCGATTCCCAGCTAAAGCGTCTTCTGCATGGAGACATGCATGAAAGGGCGTACCTTCATTGAAGGTTGTGCATCAGGGCTGGCAACTCGGCAAGTAAAAATCTACTGCCAATCATTAGCGGACCGGAGTTTCGCTGTGGCGACCCCTAACCGGGAAAAGCCAGAAGACACAACAACAAGTACTGCAACACATTGTTTATTATAGCGCTGTAGCTTCATATGTTTTTCTATGCTTATAGCCAAGGACATCATTGAGAAACTCAGCCACATCACCCAGTATAGGTGATAGGCTAATAATGTCTCACATTAAGTAGATTTTCCCCAAATATCTGTGGTGAAAACTTGATATCATCCAACTAGTCATCCAAAGTAGAAGTACATTTCTTAATATTTTCTTAAGAAATGGGGAATACATTGGATTAGGTATAAAACACACCACCTGTTATTGTTGTTGTGGTAGTATTTGTTTACATTTCTAGGATGGGTAGTTGCATTACCAATAGTTCTGTTTAGGTAAAGGAACTGAAATCCTTAGTCATTCATTGGGGTCTATATCAGAACACCAAAAGTTCACATTTTTTAATGTTCTTAAATCGACCCCTAATCAGCAGACACTGACAACATCGAACATTCAGAACAGCAAATTTTTTCCTAGGGAAAACTTTGCTGTTCCAAAACACATACACACAACACAAGCACGCAAAACAAACAGCAATCCACACACATACACCCAAAATCTTACAGCTAACCCTACACTAAACTGTCCAAACAACACTAACTATCCACTTACCTTAACCCAAACCCTAACCCTAAGGTCCGTCACTATCGCACACTCACCTGCACCCTAACCCTAACTCACCTAACCCACCCTAACCCTCACGTCCACACAATTGCACACATACCTCCCTCGCGCCCTAACCCTAACTCACCTAACCCATGTCCAATCACACACTTACCTGAACCCGACCCATAACTTTCCACCACAGCACTGAAAATAGCAAAATGACAGAAATGGGCAACCAAATTCTTTCCCTAGGAAAACATTTGGTTATACGTCGTTTTGCTATTTTCAGCATTCGCTGAATAGGGGTTGATGTAAGAACATTCGACAGTATGAACTTTCAGTGTTCTGATATAGACCCATTCATAGCATGAAAGATTAAACAGAGATCATCCCTTAGACATATCTTTGACACTAAGCATTGGATAGGGTTTTCAGTCTTTCAGAGTATGTAAGTGTATTGAAACCTAGCTTTTTGGTGAGGTAATGAGATCTCATGAGTTGGTTTTCGTGCTTAGTGAGGTAAATGTCAAAGGGGTATTATATTCAATAAAGCACATAATAAGGGAAAAATAAAGTCAGACTCATAACTTCTTTGGACCATAAGAAAAGATACCACAAAGGATAAAATGTGCAAGGTAGAAGGAGTTTGTAACAGCCTCAGAAACATTAACGTCAGAGAGTCTTCCATCAACATAGTTGCCCAAGTCCTTGATGACTATGTCAGATTTAAGTGGTGCAGTATCTACATGGTAGCAATGCTGGATGTTACAAATTATATTATGCTGCATTTGTCTGCATTGAGGGCAAGCACATGTTTAACCCAGCAAGCATTTGTTTGACCTACTCCTTGCTAGAGAATCTGAGTATAAAAAAAATAATTGATAAGTGTTCCCAGTTTACATATCTCAGACTCATTTGTTTGCAGTTTACATTATACACATTGAAGTGATTTAACTGTATAACAGAAGTTTCAATAGGTCGGCCCACATCCACAGTATTTGAATGATCCACTATCATTCATTAAGACTGTCTCAGAACATAATTACCCATCAATGTCAGCTTCAGACTAACAATACAAAATCCATAAATTGACAAAAACATGTACTTCTGTATGAAGAATAATCAAGCAAATGCATTATAATATAAAAAAGTGATTTTGCAAAGATCAGCACTGCCTTGTGTCCCTCACAGACCCTTACCTGTATTATTATCATTCTAGATTCACTGCACCTTGAGAAAGCGTGAGATAGGATTATATTTTTGTATTAGCCTATCTGTCTCTATTTTTCTGAACCTGCTAATCACAGGAAACTGAACATCAGCAAATTGCTTCTTCTTTATGAAGCAGTCATCTCAAGTAATTTATGTTTCAATAACTGTGGCACAAGCAATCTTGTTTTGAGGAATTGATTACATGCTGCTTTTGATAATGGTGGGCCTTTTTCTTTTAAAAGCCTACTCCTTGTCTCATCATTTCTTTTGCCAAAAAGTATCCCGTCTCTTATTAGTGAATCATGCAGCTCAAGCAAATTCACATTCTCTGTATCAAATGTTCAGCCCATTAATGTAAGAACCTGTAAGACCTGGTTTCCTTGTAAAATGCAATTGCATCTGAATACTGAGTAAATAGTATTTTTTTCTGAATTTATAATTGCTTAGTTTCTTACTTATTGCTACTGTTTTATCTTTCTCCCTTTCAGCAAGTATATAGCTAACTAACAAACAACTAATTGACTACTAACTAAATAAAATGACTTAAATACCTTTTAAAACTTCTTTCCATTAGCATGTAGAGTTCTAGCACAATCTACATTTTCAGACTTTTTGGATAATCCTTGCACAATGAGGAATAAAATGAATTTCTAGATCTGACGTTAGTTCTCTGTTAAATTTACTCAAACTGAGGAATTCCTGGTGGCTGCAGTTTGGTTATCTTTTCATTGAAAATTAGACTTATTTAGTTCTAAACACAGAAACACTCGAACAAAAGTATATATCGTTTCACGTCTACTGATGTATTTCTCCACTCTGGAACCTTGTGGTATCTTGATGCTGTCTAAACAAGAGAGACAGATTGGGGCTGTACCAAACCATGGAGTTTTTAGTCAGACTGTACTCACTAGATGTGAATGTACTACATGACATGTAACTTCCTGAAGGCAACTCATTTGCATTTCAAGATAGCTGTGCCTTCTTCTGAACCCAAAGATTTATCTGGTGTCTTGCCAGTACTGTCTTTTGGTGGTACCTGCAAAAGAAAATGTCACTGAAAATGAAGATCTGCAGCCAAATGTCTATAACTAAAGGGATGAGCACTGTAACCTCTGTCATGGATTAATTTATAGAGTAACAAGCCTTGAATTGGGTCTATATCATATAACCAAAGAGGCGTTGCAGAGACCGCCACTTCATCGGCACATACGCAGCGAATACACAAAACCATGAACACTGACATCAATGATTTCTTTCCCTGAGAAAGAAATCGCTTGGCCATCCCTGTAAGTTTTCTGTTTTCCCCACTGTAGTGTGATCTCAGAGTTGGTATATTTAGTTAAGGGGGGGTGTGCGGAGCGAAGCCCCCCGCTTTATGTTTGTAATGATGTGTTTATGTTTTGAGGCAAACAATTTCTTTCCCAGGGAAAGAAATCACTGATGTCACCATTTGCAGTTTTGTGTGTTTGCTGTGTGTGTGTCAATGAAGAGGCATTCGCTGCAATGTCTCTTCGGCTATATGATATAGACCCCCTTGGATTAGCTAGCCATGGCCTATAGTGACATGCATTTCAAGAAAGTAAAACAGCAGAATACTAGGTAACATGATCTTTCATTTAGGTGATTTTTTTTCTTTCATTTTAATAGTTCATATAGATTATGTCATTAATCCCTTAATGATGCTAACAACATAATTATTTCTAAAGTGTTCTGTGGGTAATGGTGTTTGTTGCACATTTTCAGAATGAAAGAGATAACACATAGCTCACTCCAATGAATATATTACATTTTTGTGGGCACTGTAATTAGAAGGACCAATGAAACATCCACTGGAAATTGTGTCCAACAACAAAGGACATGAGCAAAGAGTGGGAAAAGAACCCATAGCCATCAGCACATTCAGTGGATACATTTAAGGCTCAAGCTGCTGATCTAGCTGCACAATCCTAGTGAAGGCTGTAGTTAAACATGTCAGCAGATTAATAAAGCAGGATGTCTGAAAATCAAACAAATGCCATAGGACTTAAGCTCTCACATAATTTCCCATGAAATTTAGTACCTGTATACAGTAAAGTACAATGCACCACGGTGGTGGTGCTGCGGTAGCGTTGTCGCCTCACAGTAAACCGCTGTCCGGTTCGATTCTCAGCTAGAGCGTCTTCTGCATGGAGACATGCGTGAAAGGGCATACCTTCATTGAAGGTTGCGCATCAGGGCTGGTGCTACCAATCATTAGCGGACCAGAGTTCCGCTGTGGCAACCCCTAACCAGGAAAAGCCAAAAGACCCAACAACAACAACAACAACAACAACATACAGTAAAGTACAACAAACAGAAATCCAAACACAACTGTTATCAAAGTATTCTTCCAAGGTCAGTGGCATAGCTAAGATGGGGCAAAGGTTGCATTCACCCTGGGTGCAATTGTTAGGGAGTGCAGGTAGCAGATCTCAATCAGTCTTAAGTGAAATAGAAGTATGTTTTGCTGCTGTTGCATTTGTTATAGAACTGAAGCTCTTTAGTATAATCTGTGTATGCCATAAACTGTAGCAGCTGCTTTTTACAAATGTAGTAAGTTGTTTGCCATTTTGCTACAGTTGGAAAAGATAAAAGCTATTTTTTTCTTTGTTCAACAACCTAAAGTTGAGGGGTACCAGATTATTAAGGGACAGGATTGGGCACCATAATAGCTAGATACACCTTGAGCCAGCATACACCTTGAGCCAACATAGAAACTGAACCTGCCAACAGTATTAACTGTAGGAACGGCTACATGTATAAGTCCATGGAAGCATGTGACCTCTGACATATATAAAATCAGCCATATAATGCTACCATTCAGTACTGAACATGTAACTTAACAGTCAGAACTTATACAGCAATGTCTAACACCTATTTCCATTTATGCTGAACATTCTTTATATGAGAGTTGTTTTTACCAAATGGCATGTAAACTTGCAAATGTCTCAAAGTAGTAGGGCTACAAAGACTTCCTGACATATTTGTTGCACTTATAGTAAACTATTACTCTAGGATTTTAAAACCAGAATGTTGTTCGATAAACACTAGACAACTGTCAATGTACAATATAACTTGCTTCTGTGTCAAACAATGTATCTACAATCTATGACACTTCTTGCAAATGATACATATCCAAAAATAAAGTATATGCTGGACATTTAATAATGCAGCAAAACTGGTGAAAACCCTTTCTGAGCCCTGCTATGGCAACTGACAGGACTGTTAACATGATGCTACACTAACTGTAATGTGTGCTCACCCTGGCATTCCCTGAGGCATTCAAGGCTCCTTCTGTGCTGCTATGCATTTTGTGCAATTTTTTCAGGGGTGTGGAGAAAGAAATGGGAGTGAGATAGACATTTACAAGGTAGACTGTTGCAGTTTACATACAGAGCTATCCCATGATTTAATTTTAGGGCCAAACCATTCGATAAAGAGAACTGAGCTGTACTGATTAGCATTCAATTTAAATTTTGGATGGCTTGACATAATTATTTAATTGTCTTTACTTGATTTTATATATATATATATATATATATATTTATATATATATATATATATATATATATATATATATATATATATATACCCATATATATTTCCTCCCATCATGTGTTTTTTTTTAGATTCTGATGAAGTAAATTTATCTTTTGGACGAAACCGCTTAATCTTTTCTTAATAAAAGTGTACTGTTTTTACATCTTGAGTGGTCCCTCTGGTTCGGCTGCTGCAATACTTTCAGTTAATATTTATCTTAGTTGTTTATTGTGTCACTACACCTTATTTTGTTGGACAAACAACATGCTGACCACTCATAATATAATCATATTTATACATATATATCTATAGAAATATAGCATGGAATATTGTCACATCACGGCAAATGATAAAAGGGTATTTCAAATTAAAAACAATAAACCAGTACTCTAATGTGATAAAAAATGAACTTTTATTCCCCTATATAGTTGGAACAGTAAGATAAAGCAGTTTCTCTTAATCAAGCTTCACTGATATCTAACTAAATGAAACAAACACTTCTTTTATATGACAGCACAAATCATGTGATAAACAAACACCAACAGCATACAAACCAATTAAGAAACAAAAAAGCAGTATGACATTAAACCAGATATTCTTCCATCTGACTGCTAACCAGGTTCAAGCCTGCTCAGACGAAATCAGGCTCATTCAGGGTAATAAGGCTGCTTACTTTTCCCCTTATATATACATATTATAAGTGTTTATTGAGACCTGGAGGATACAGTGCACCAGTGTTAAGCATCCCAAACCTCCTTTTAGTACCAAAAAAAAGTTTCGACAGCATCCTCATGTATGCCATAGTTTTTTATTGGATCTATTCCTAAGAATACAAAGTAAGGTAAACCTTCTTATGTTTATAGAGTGCAGACTTGTCCCTGGAATTATTGATATCACTTAAATGTTTTTTTCAACATTCTTTTGGTTTGCTCAACATAGAAAGCAGTACAAGTGCATTATGCAAGACAAACAGTAAATTTACTTTGACATATGTGTTGTCTCATATCAAATGTCCTTTTTGAATTGTGTGCAGAAAAAGACTGACATTTAAAAATATGTTTACATAGCAAACTACGTCAGGGAATGTAGTTTGTGGTACCACAGATCTATCCATACCTCTCAACTGTCCCTGATTTTCAGGGACGTCCCTGACGTTGACTCAAATTCTAACTCTGTCCATCTTAATCCCTCCTAAAACTAATGACTTTTGAAGGAAAGGTGGTGAATTACACTTAATGAATAATGACAATAATTAAGAGTTATAAACTTCTTTTACTTCAGAAAATGTGTATTGATTCATATGCTCTGATTCTGTCAATGTTTCAAGTTAATAGCACTAATATTTTAAAAGTGTCCCTGATTGTCCCTGATTTTTTTCTTGACTTCTCCGTGATTCAGTTGTAATTTGTCCCCAATTGTTTGAGAGGCCTGGGTCTATTCATTTTGTCATCATGTTCATCACATGATAGATATTCCCACCTCTTCTGTAACTAAATTTACAGTAATCAGGCAGACATTTACTCAGGACTGGATTGCTGAAAAGCATTGGTTAACATTTGGTAATAATTTGTTTAATGAAAAAAAAATACTTATTCCATACATGGTGATAAATCTAATAATATCAGAATTTGTTTCCCTTATTATTCTGATAGTGTAGGACCTCTGTTCTATCCAGTGCATCAACCAATTACTGTGCTTCATCAAGCACCCCTTGCTGTAACCTCTGTCAAATAGTTTACTTTCTAAATCACTAGCTACTTAAGTAGATGCCTCTTTGCTACAAATAATGTGTTTTATTTAGGAATATTCTAAAAGTGTGTGTGTGTGTGTGTGTGTGTGTGTGTGTGTGTGTGTGTGTGTGTGTGTGTGTGTGTGTGTGTGTGTGCGTGTGTGTGTGTGTGTTTGTTTGGGGGGTGACAGTTAATGCTGTTCAAAACGGAGTGCTTGTTGAAGGGCTTTCTTTACAATTCTGTATGTAATGTTCCATCTACCATTTTGGTAGCCATAAAAATCAAGAAAGTGTAAGGTAAGTAACTCTGCCTTTATTACAAGCTGGATACCAAAAGCATTACCATTCAAATATTTTGCAGATTAGTTAAGTTCATACCTCTCAACTGTATAGATTTTTTATCACATACTTTTTGCTAATTCCTTATAAAATGCAGGGTTTTCTGGCAAATCACTGAGGATTAAAGTCACTAATTAATGACAGAGATTTGAATTTCAGGTTTCATAGCTTTCAGAAAATGAATGTTAATTCAAAACCTGATATTCAGCAGGTGGGTACCTATCACTCCATTAAAAAATCAGCTCAGCAAATGTCATTTTCAGTGCATGTACATCGAACGTACCGTTCTTCAAGCTGTTTTTACTGAGGTCATGGTACAATGAAGATCAGAAGATTTGCCCTTTCTCAACTACAGTGCAATCTCAGAGTTAGTATATATAATTAGCAGCAGGACTGGGGGGCACAGCCTCCCACATGAGCAGAATTCAATGAACATATTTCTGATTAAATACCTTTCACTAAAGTTTCTCCTCGATGAAGTGATATAGACCCTATTCAACAACTTAATAAGTTCATAAGAGTAATATTTTAAAATCTGTGTCTATTTTTGGGCCTTTGTACTCCTATTGTTTTCATATCTGTGCAGATTTAGTGCACTAAGAAGTTAAGAGGTGTGGTTACTTTCATTCAGGTTGCACTTCCATCAGCCACATGTCATCAAGCTTATGTCACCACATATCTATGTGCTGAAAAAATGATGCTGTTAGTATTATATATTTAAAAAGCTCAAAAAGCCCCACAAAGAGGTCAGCATATAGTGGTGCAAAAGCTTCACCCCTGCACCATCTTCCTCATGTACTTTCCCTAACCATAAGCCTAACCCTAACTCTACACATTACGCTACTAAAGCTAATTCCATAACAGTGCCACTAAACAAGACAAAGGATGCAAAATACAAATAACATAAAATGTGCACAATACTGACTTTATCACCTTACCTAACCCTTACTGTAACCCTAACCCATGAATACTTGCATCTTGCACATCTTCACAATTACTAACATGGTACAGGTTCTAACCCTAAACTGACCACTGTCCCTTCCCCCAACCCTAACCCTACACCTTAACTTAAAGCATTCTCATAACACTGTCACTACACAAGAGGCAGTCGGACACAAAAACACACGCTAACAACACTACATCAACCCCCTTACCTGTTCCTGACACCAACCCTAAAATGCACACACTTGGACACAAATATACACAACCCATTACCCCACCTAACCCTGACCCTAATCCTGACTCTCACACATACACACACACACACACACACACACACACACACACACACACACACACACACAAGCACATGCCAGGCATACACAAAGACACACACACATGCTCTCACCCCCTGCAATCCCACTCAACTTTCACAACAGAACAGTCCCTCAACATTTTGAATGTTTGACTATCTGTACGTTCACTATTAAGCACCATCCCATCACTTCTCAAGCAAATGTGCATTTGATAAAATTGAGGGAAAACATATATATGTCTATATTTATATTTATATATGTGTGTATGTGTATTTATATAGTTTAACACAGTGTGACAGGTCTCACCTTAAGATGTGCCAGAACTGATGTCATTGTAAACACTGCTGCAAAGGAAATTTGCTTTTATTTATGAATGTCCAGTATATCCCTATTATGTAGAGAGGTTCCTTTAAACAGTACTACTGAAAAGCAACTACCTTGTTAATGTATTGCATAAAAATGATGTGTAGACCTCGCTCTGTAGTTAACATAATTGTAGAAACTGATGAAATCGGTAGGGAAAGAAAATTAACCTCTGTGCCTACAATGTAGATAGAAAAGACCCCCCCCCACACACACACACACACACACACACACTCACTCCAACTCCAAAGATGTAACACATTACTGAATTATGTACCTTGTTATATGCGACACAGGATTTGCGATACCACTGTATTTTTGCTTGAGAAATGTGTTTCATGTGCTTTATTTGGGTTCTCAGTACCAGGTCCACACACACCTCTTAACTTGCAGACACTGAAAAAATGTGCAGTCAGAGACCCTTGAAAAGAAGGTAAACACAGCCCAAAAGTCTGGAGATATAGGTAGCATAAAATTTGAATACCAAATAGATCATAACTTATCCCGCTTCCAGTAGGAATGTGGGATACTACTAAAACACATTTAAAAACATAGAGTAACAAAGTAACAAAGTGATGGGAAAATATATTATTAAAGAGACAGCATAAAAAAACACATTTAAAAAGATAGAGTAACAAAGTAACAAAGTGATGGGAAAATATATTATTAAAGAGAGCATAAAATCATTAGAGTTTAGTGACCAATATTACAAACATTTACCACACAAAGTCATTTAGTTTTACTTTTGAAAAATGGGAGTTGTAAAATGTGTCGTCTTTCTTTTAAACTGTTGGTGTCACTAATATGTTGGTCATGTTGAGGGGTTTACTTTGTACTAGACAGCTTAAAAATGTACATCTGATGAGGGGGATTCAGAAAATTGTGCAAAGGCATAAATCAAGCCTAAAAACAGGTACAACTGAGAAGTCTGTGTCTCTATTCCCCATGCGTCAGATACCCATGTAACAAGACATCAGGGATCAAATGTTAATGGCTGTTTTCCACTGGTATGCTGGATGTAATTCTTTTTCTTATGAGATATTTCTCCTTTCTATATGTTTGTGTAATTCTGAGATTGGTTTATGTTCAGGGGTGTGGGGGTAAGTGGAGTTGTGGGTGGCTTACACCTCCCTCCCACACAGCTTGGTGCAAAAGATTTGACTCAATCAAAAAAGGCTTATGATTTTTCCCCCATTATCTGTTTCAGGCATTTGTTTTCAGCATTGCAGCACCTCTGGATTTAGTCACTTAAGGTTTAGTAGTGGAACTACTTTACTTTCAGCCTGACCACAGTTTGGCGTATTGTTTGGTAAACTAAGTTTTTTTATTGAATTTGGTAAAACCTATTTATCTTAGTTAAATTTCATTGTTACCGTTTATAATTGTAGAAATTAATCTTATGTCAGTGGTCTAAAATCAGTTTTAGACAAGCTAACAGCAGGCTCAAATGATTGTAAAAGAAAAAAATATGTCATTGCTTTATTGTATTTTTGAAATAGTTTTTTTTTTCCATCTTTCCCTATAGCAGTGGTTCAAATAATGGTGTTTTCCCAAACTCTTCCTTCTGACAGAAATAGACGCTATTTCTACTAAATGCAGACTAAAATAAGATAGTGTGCCAATATTACTGTGTTGCACCAAAACTATTTGATTTAATCTTAAGTAGGGGTCTCTTCTTTGTTTATAGACCCCAATGTGTAATCAAAGGCTGCTGTAGATGTATCCACTTTCATATGGCCAAAGATATTATCAATTTAGGTAGCCAATTCCTGCTCAGAAGAGTACTCAAATTTTTATTACATCAATGAAACTGTCTTGTATCTGGAACTCAGGTTTATTTTGACTTGTATTTATAGGTACTTACAAGGCTGTTGATCTGCTAAGATCTTTAGCAGCCTAGTTATGTATTCCCACTGTCTTAGTAGTCTAGTACCAAGGCCTGTGTATTTTGTGAAAGTCTTGCATAACCCTGGATAAGTTAATCATTTAGTCTGGTTCAAAAACATTTTGTATATAAATATTTTTTTACATTTGTTAACTGGGAGAGTCCATCTGGACATGTGTCCTTTTTCAGTGGAGGCCCAGGGAGAAAAGCTCCGATATTAAACAGTGCAATAAATTTAGCACAGGGTATAGTTAACACATAATAAAATACATTAAGTTGCTACATATTCTCATGTATCAATACATTTTCTAACACAGAGCAGGTAGTTATAATAGGACTATTTACAGCAGTAATGGTTGATAGACTGGACAAAAAACATAGGAATGTTAGCAATCAACAATTAATACCTTCTGAGGGGTTATACTTAATTTCAGTAAGTAGAGTTTCCAAACAAAGATATGTAAGTGTGATTGAGGATTGGTAGTAGATAGAGAATAAGTTTGATATAAGAATCAGTGAGGTTTGTTGAGAGGGCCCAGCGTTTGAGGAATGATGTAATATAGGTGGTTTGGAGGGGGCTTAGTAGGACTAACCTGGACTGTGGCAGGAGCAGAGCCAGGAGTTTGTAAGGTGGGTTTTTAGGAGTACTTTAAACTATTTTGATGATGGGTTATTTATTAGTGGGTTGAGTAGAGAGTTCCAGAGTTTGGAGATATAGTTGGAGAAGAGGTATTCACCTGCTTTGTTTTTTACTTTGGTGACTTGGAGGAGTAGTTTGTTGTTTGGGTGAAGGGATCTAGATGCAAAGTATGGTTGGATAATTTCCTTAAGGGCTGGGTTTTTTTCTGGATGGTGGAGGATGTTGTGGGCTATGGTTAGTTGATTAAAGTGAAGTAAGAGAGGGAGTTCTAGCCAGTTAAGGTGTTTGAGAGACAGACGGTGATGGGAGTTATAGGAAGCATTACTGGCAAATTTGGAAATTTTGTTATAGCAGGTTTCAAGTTTGATGAGTTTGGTTTTACAGAGTTTTGTAAGGATAGGGGATGCATATAAGAGCGTTGATATCAGGTGTGTTCAACCAATTGTTATTTTTGTATTGTTAGTTAGAAATTGTTTATTTCTATAAAGAAGACCAAGTTTCTTCTGAACTTTATTAATGGAGTGGTCTATGTGGAGGTCAAATTTCAGGTTATTGTCAATAATGACACCTAGTAGTTTGGTATGGGGGGTAGGAGTGATTGCGGTTTTGTTGTTAGAGAAGATATGAAAGGTTGTGGAAGAGGAAGGATTTATGGTGGGACAGAACAGCATATGTTTATTTTTATTGGGATTTAATATAAGTTTGGGAGTTTGTTAACCAAGTTTTGATAGATAGGAAGGTGTCTTGGGTGATATATTGCAGGTCATCAAGGGAGGAAGCAGAGCAGATCAGAGTGGAATCATCAGCATATTGAATGATTTTAGCTTGGGGTGTGGCAAAGTGGAGGTGATTGGTAAATAGTGAGAAAAGTAAGGGTCTAAGGATGGAGCCTTGGGGTACCCCTAAGGTAACTGGTAGGAGGGGTGAGAGGGATTCTTGCCAAAGGACAGTTTGATGATGATTTGCTAAATAGCTTTGGAACCATGCTAGAGCTGTGTTACTGAGGTTGTGGGAGGAGAGAATGTTTAGGAGTTTGGGGTGATTCGCCATGTAAAATGTTTTTGACAGGTCCAGGAATACAGCTGATATGAACTGGGAGTTGTTTCTGAGTTGGTTAACTGTGTTTGTGAAGGATAGCAAGGCTATTGTCATGCTATGGGCAGATCAAAATCCATGTTGAGTGTGGGATAGGAGGTTGTGTGATAATAGATATTCCATGAGTTGGAAATATGAATAACCATAACCCTGGAGCAGGAATGTATTTGTTCCTCCTGTCAATAAGGAACAAGGGAGCCAAACCACAAGTGAATTTACAGTTTTCCATCCATAAATCCAAGCTGTGCTTGAATAAAGTAAGAGACAGATTTAAATACACATGGAGAAGAAGGTGGTTCCACAGAGATGTATTTCTCTGTAAGATATTTCTATCCCTACAACATGTGCTATTTAACTTGCAATAGAGGCTGAGGTCTCTAGAGTGGGTGTTTTAGCTCTGTTGGACTTATAGATATGTAAAGGGTCTGAAAGGATGGGGTTGGTATATAGGCTTTGATTATGAGGCAGACATCTCCACTGTTCAGACTGAAGGACACTGAAAAGAGGGACTAGGCTTTGTGCTGGCCAGAGTAGCTTGTTTGATCTAGACCTTTGATTTTCTTGGTGAGTAAACATTGCGGCCACTTGAGTTGAATCAGGTGCTTGGACAGGTACATGTCGAATGGAACATTGTATTCAATGACCAGCTTAATGAGTGCAGTTTATAGTCGAATGATCACCTCTGTAGATTTGGATGCCATACATGTGCTAATAAGTTGTGCTATAAAGAAGGACATTTTGTTTAAGGTTGTAGTTTTTGACACCAGCTATTGTTTAGAACAGGCTTTACTGAATGTGTCTTCTAGAGAGTTTATGATGGCACAGAATTTAAAATCATCACAAACCTTTATCAGTCATAAGCCTTCAACATTAGTCTTAACCTCTGAGAAGTAGATGCTACAAAGGAGTGGTTAAAGGACCGAACCTTGGGGTATTCTGCTAGAGACATGTCTCTAGGTGGAGGTAAATCCACTCACCCTAACATCTTTGGCTCAGTCTGTGAGACAGTTTGCTATCCAGTGAGTTACATACGGATTTGCATTTAGTTGGATGTTTTTACTGACTTTACATGAACAAGGAATGGTGTTGAATGCCGTTGGAAGAAGTCAGCCAGGTAGAGTAGACAGGATTTGCCTCTGACAAAAGGGAACTGGCTTAGGTTAAAATGTTTTAGGTTATAGAAGTATTTGTTTATTAATTCCATGATGATCCTTTCAATAGCTTCACAGATGAAGTTGGTCAGTCTTATAGGTCTGCAGTTGCCCATTTGGTTGAGATCCCATCTATGTGAAGAGGAATGATTGAAGTTGTCCATTCATTTGGTACAAACCCTGTTTAAGGAGGTTAATATTGAAAAGCCTCTGAAGGGATTTTGACAGGTTGTGCTTCAGTCTGACTAATAGGCATCTTGGTTTGTTATCCGGCCCCACAGAAGCAATGTACTTGTCCTCAGATGGTACATTGAGGACTTGCTTCTGTGAGATATGAGGAGGAGGTGTGGATGCTGTTAGGAGGTATGGACAAGGGGGGAGTGAAGTTAGAGCCAAATCTATCTGCCAGTAGATTGGCTATGGTCTGTGTTTAAAGTATGCAATATTGTTTACTGTTAGCTCGGTGTATTTTGAATATTATTTCTGAGGTTTCTGACATAGGTAAAACTGATTTGTGATTATCTTCTTCTTTGGTGGCTATTTTCTACCTTGTATCTAGCTTTGGTTGATTTAATTGGGGTCTAAAGTTCTCTGTCAGCCTGAGCAAGAACATTTTGCCATTTATAAAATTAAAATTGTTTTCACATGCAATAAGCTTTTTCCTTTTATTATAGACCCTGTCTATATTAGGGTTCCAATATAAAGATTTATTGTTAAACTTCGCAATGTATTTTCTTTGGATGATGACAGATGCTTAAATGCAGTAATTTACATGTTCATAGAACTTGGCCAAGAAGGATTCTGTCTTGTAATATGAGCAGTTGATATGTGATTGCAGTATGTGAATATATGTCAGGACACTTAATATACAACTCAGACAGTGAGATGAGCTTCTGGCCTACATGAAGTGTTTATTCAGACTTTATTTATAGAAGGAATGTGCACCAAATCACATGCAGCTGTTTGTAGCTAGCTATTGTCATATTTAAAGCTAAATACTCTGCATTCTATTTTTGTTGATGTCTGATGATGTCCCCCAAAAATAATAGGTTTCAAAGTGCACTGACTGGATTCCTTGCATTTTACTTGCAATTGGTTCCACCACTTTCCTGTGTTAGCCAGGGACAAAATCTCCACAGATGCCCATCTGCAGCCTACTCTTGAATTGTCTGCCATGATGCCCATTCATGTTGAGTAGATATGTTTTTGAAGGTGTTTGGGTGTGTGTGTGTGTGTGTGGGGGTGTCTGGGAGTGTGTGAGTGTGTGTGAGTGTGCGTGCGTGTGCATGCATGTGTGTGTGTGTGTGTGTGTGTGTGTGTGTGTGTGTGTGCCCATAGGTCCCTAAATATATTTTTGAGTGTAGAGCGTTGCCTTTGTCAATGCAGCACATGGGCCACTAGGATAAACATTATCACCATCATAAATTTAACAGCACTAATGTTTAAAAAGTATAATTTTTCTCATTGCAGTCAAAGATCTATCTGAACTGCATTGTTTCATGTTTGCATAAACTGGCCTATGTGAGGTGGGCAGTTTATGTGAATGGGAGATTCTTTCTGAATCTTAGGGATAATCACTTTGGAGCTTTATTTATCTCTGTCAGCCAGTATCCCTGGTTTGAATTTAATATTAAAAGGAACTTAAAAGTTTCACATAGCTGACACCACTTCTTCACCTGTAAGCAGTGGGTGACACTCTCTTTTAATCACTTTATTAAAATTTTGCAGATGAATACAAATGTAAATTGCATCTTGACTTACCTCAACAACATGCTGTTCGGCCATTGTGTGTGATCTAATTGCTTCTTAATGACACCTGAGCTCTCCATTGACTTCAGCCTTTATTCACTTCTACTCCAGACAGCCGTTAGTAGTTTCCTTGAACTAATTATAACTGTCATAACCTCAAGCGGTATTGCTATGGTTCTGAACAGTATTCAAGATTTTTATTTTATTTTTTTTTTATTTATCCTTTGTTGACCAGGTTAGACCCACTAAGCTAGTGGCATCTTTTCAAGGAAGACTCAAGGTAGTATTTATACTACTAGGGGAAATTTGGCCAGGCCATTGGGAAACTTCCCTTACTCATCATCTGTATTTGCATTGTTGTTGGAATGTGAATACATGCATACATCTGATTCCTAGCATGGAGCTGGCTGGAATGATGGTGCATGAGATTCAACAGCAGCAAGAAGTGGAGGTAAATGGCAGCTCAGAGGCAGTATGTGGCATTGTGATGGAGGATTTGGAGAAGTTATTCCAGAGGAGGTTGTTTAAGCAAGCTTAAAAGACAGCTGTAGAGGAAAGTACAGTTACAACTCACCAGTTGGGAGAGTTGCAGGATGATATATTGCATTATTTAATAAATCAGTGAGCCAGTGAATGAGGTTTCCTGGAGTGATATAATGGAGAAAATAAATGAAGGAAGATGGAAAAGAGACATCTGAGGAAAACAGCAGAAAGAGGGTATGCAGAGACAGTAGCAGCTACACAAGAAGGAGGGAGAGATAGAAAGAGAGAAGACAGTGCAAAAAAGAAAGTTTGTAGTAAGAATACAGAGTAAAAAGGAATTGAACAGATACAAAGTATGGGACAATGTCATTCTACCATTGGGAACAAATGTACAAGAGGTTAGAGCATTTATTCTAATTAACAAAGAGACATTTTGTGACATGTTTTGAGATTGTGTAAGCCATGGAATGATTTTTTTGTGTGAATATGAAAAAAGACAAAATGAAAATCCTTGGACTGAACATATAATAAGGTTGTCCTTTTAAGAGACTAAAAAGAATAAATTCTGGAATAGCACTTCTGTGTCAAAGGGTAGAAACATTTTGTATATATTATATTAGTAAAAACAGGAAGAACAACTATTATAGATTAAAGATGGCAAGAAAAAGTATGTAGAATTATTGCTATATATGCATATGTAACTAGTAAAGAAAGGAAGAAGTTATTTCAGACAATATTGGATTATGTTTTAGTTAGCATGGATATAATTACAGAAGATTTCAATTGTGACTTAAGTGGTAATTAAAAGAAAAGAGAGAAAGATTTAAAAAAAAGGATTATAGAAATGCAGAAAATTAATTATATGGAAAAAACATGGACTAATAGGAGAGGTACTGTAAAAATGGAAATAGATTAGTTTTAGTATTGGAGAGACTATGTATAACAGAAGAAGAAACTATTTTGACAGTTTTTTTTTCAGATCACTTGGCAACTGTATAAACAAAAGTATTTTTACAAGGCAGAAAATAATAAGTTGTGCCTTATTTAAATACAGTAATTAAAGAGGATATTATTATAATGTGAGAAATGAAAGACAAAGAAAGTAGTAAAAAGAAAAGTCAGCAACAAATTATGGAAATTATTTTAAGTTATATAGAAGAAAATGACATGATATAAATGAATGGAAAGTTAAACTTCTCTGAGAAAAATAATAAAGAACTTGAAAAAGAAATTATGTTACATGAATTACAGAACGTATTTAACAGTTAAATATAGAATCAGTATCGGGCACAGATGATATTGAGCTTGCAATGCATAAAAATCTAGAAGGATGGCAGAAAAAAAAAATTGTAATTAAAGAAAGATTAAACTATGGATTAAAATATAAAGAATTTTATACTGAAATGTTAAAATTTATATGGAAAAAGAATAAAGAGAAGATATAAAAAGTGGAGACCAATAGTTTTAAATAATACAAATATAAGATGTTTATGAAAATAATACAAAAGAGATTTGAAAATAAGATGCAGTATAACACAGAGGAAAGTGTGTATGGTATAAGAGGAAAGGGATATCAGGAATTAACAATTATACTGTGATAAGTTATACATGATATAAATACTAAATGATTGGGTGACACAATAAAAATAGCAGTTATTCAAAGTTCTATGAAGGAAATATTTGTTATAGGGATAAACTTTGATAAAGAAGACCATAATAAATGATTGTAACTAATAATAAAAGAAATAAAATATATTTGTATGTTATGGAAAACATATAGGTGAATATATAAGAAAAGGTGTATTTGATTAATTCAGTGTTATTATGAAATATAGTATATTTGTCTAACATTATCATGATTCCTAGAGGATATGAAAACTGTTATTAGAAATATTTTTCCTTTGTATGGGGATCAAGACTAACTCCTGTTAAAATGGGTATATATATATATATATATATATATATATATATATATATATATATATATATATATATATATATACATATAGATGATTAGCTAGGATAAATGCAATTGTGTATGCTGCTTCATTAAACTTATACAAAGTATTGAAATGGCTAAGTGAAAAGACTGACAAATTAGTGACAATTATATTGAAGTATACGTGTGGAAAATATAAGAATAAAAGAACAAAAGAATATTTAAAAGAAGAAATGGAGAGCTATCAACAAAAGAGAAGAATGTGGAAAATAAAAGTTGATAAAGATGAAGACAAAAGAAAGGCATGGTATAATAATTTCGTGAGTACATATTATTGCATAAGTCTGAGGGAAATATCTCAGAAGCAAAAATTAAAGAAAGAAACAAGTGGTGTAAGGACAATGTTAAATGTCAACATATTTTATAAAGGCTGGGAATAAAGAAATTGCCTGTTATGGTAAACATGCCTTATAAAAGGAAAAAATATATTGTGGGATAGATGAAACAAAACAACAGATTTTCTGAAAATGTGGAAGTTAGAAATTGTGAAATAGATTATGTATGAATAAAAATAAATTTTATTTTTATTCATTTGGATTGGTTTTATTGGTTTTGATCCACAGTTTTGCTGTTGAAATAGATTATGTATATACATTTTTTTTGAAATTATTAAAATTATGGAGCTATAGAGCTAGACATGATTGAATATGGATATTATGAAATTATAGGTTAAAAACATGAAGATAGATTTAGATAAAAAAGTGTTTTACGTAATTTGGGTAATATGGAATTAAAGAGTTAATGAAATTATGTTTAATGGAAAATAAGTATTGTCAATTTTACTAAAGAAATCTAGATTAGGGTTATGGAAAAAGAAGTGGGGTTGCTGTAAAAATGACAATTTCTGATGTAGAAAGTCTGAAAATTAATTGAAATGATTGCATAAATATATATAAAGGAGCTGTATACTTTTTGATAGGTGCAGTGGGATATTTTACATCCACCTAAACTACCACAACTCAAGCAGATGAGGCTTCTTGACAGATTCAGAATTGTAGTACTCCCCTTAAAGTTCCACTGCAATATCAGCAACCCATCTTCCTGGTGTGGGAATAGAAACCATAGCGTTCTGCACCAAAGAGGAGTGTGCTACCTTTTGCACCACTGACACTGCATATCAATCATAATGACTGTGTGACTGCTTTTGTTTCTGTATATATTCATTACTAGCTTCTTACAAGCCCAATGATTCAGAATATTAGGAGAATGTGTCTCTTTAAGTGCTAGAATTTGAAACAGGATCTTGTATTTATTACTTTGTATACACGTCAGTAATGTTTGGTACAGCAGCTTTATGTGGTACCTTAAATATATAAACAAAGTTGAGACAACTCTTTGTTCCAGTGCCTTTTAACTACAGTACTTCAAAATTATCTTCAGATGTAATGTTGCCCTTTGCATCTGTGTCTAGGGTGAACTGAACATTTATTTTATTAATTCTCAGCATTTGTTGCTACAATTTCACTTGTACTAGCAAAAAGGCACAGAAAGTCACAAGTGTTCCAACAATCTTTAATGAAGCACTTTTCGTCCTGCTCACAGGCAGGACTTCATCAGATAAAAAATACTACAAGATTACATCATTAAATAATGAATGGGCGTTACAATCAAGTCGTACACCACATGGTTACCTTAAAGAGGTATTAGTCACTATCACACATTTGTTGCGATATATAATATGTATAAAATACAAATTCCTTAATACATTTGTATTGATTCTATGACAATGTTTTTAACACGTTTTAAATTACAAAAACCTCTATTACTCGTCTTGATTTTATCAAAGAGGAGTTAGTATATACCTATATATTTTTCCACATATACATATATTTTTATATTAAGGAACTCTTATATTAAGGAATTTGTATTTTATACATATTATATATCGCAACAAATGTGTGATAGTGAGTAATACCTCTTTAAGGTAACCATGTGGTGTCTGACTTGATTGTAACGCCCATTCATTATTTAATGATGTAATCTTGTAGTATTTTTTATCTGATGAAGTCCTGCCTGTGAGCAGGACGAAAAGCGCTTCATTAAAGATTGTTCGAACATTTGTGACTTTCTGTGCCTTTTTGCTAGTTCTAGTCTACGTTATCTGCCAGTGGTTTGACAATTTGACTTGTACTCATATTATGGTTTCTGATGTATTCTCAAATGTCACCATGCCAATTCTTTTCACTTTATTTGATTAACAAACAACTCATCATATTTTGATTCAACAACTTTTATATTCTTTTGTAAACATTTTTCTTTACTTGCTGTCTTTGAAAACTTGTGCTTCATCTCATTCCTATAGCCATGCTTACTACATATAGCTTAATTTTCATTTGTGTCATTCTTCCTGTAAATCTTATAGATCTGTTTCTTATTTCCATTACTATTACATGTGCACTTTTGCTTTATTTCTATCTCTGGCATTGTTTTTACTTGAAACATAGTTTTGTCTTATACACTGCAATCTCATCAGTTAATAATTTTAAATACATACTCTTTATCAGCACTACTCACATCCCCCACTTTGATAAGATAAAGAGGGACTTTAAGAAAGGTTACCAAGTGTGGTAAGTCTGGTTCCCTACTTGCTGTAGTGATTTCTCATTGAGAGACAGGCCTGCCACAGTACTGTAATATGAAGAGGTAAAGCACTGCAATGTGATATCTCTGTGGCCTACAGAAGATGCTTATGAAACATTCCACAGCAGCTACCTAGGTTAATTAGCCATGTACTCTCCCATGGAAATACATGTGGTAAGGCATTTACACAGCTGAAAAACTGTAGGAAACTGTTCAGCTGTGTAAGTTAGCTCAGCTAGATGAGTTAATGAAGTAAGCCAAAAGTTCACATTCAGCCATTACTTTCAGTGGGTGAAATCATCATGTTAAAAGTAAGTGTCGGGTAGTTTAGCAGATGGGTAGTGGTGGGTTGTGCACACTTGTATATATATTGCTGCAGGTATGAGTGTATGCGGAAGGAAGGAAATTAGGAGACAGGCAGAGAAGGTGTGTGTGTGTGTGTGTGTGTGTGTGTGTGTGTGTGTGTGTGTGTGTGTGTGTGTGTGTGTGTGAGGATGAATAAATGGAGAGTGTGTCTGTCAGTCAGTGCAAGGGGCCTTGTATGAATGTGTGTGTGTGGGGGAAGCTGTCATAACACCAAGCTACCTTAAAATAATGAGCAAATCCTGCTCTATGGGTAGGGTACAATATCAGGAATAGTCTTTAAATATCTCCCTAAAGTCAGTTAAAAAGTTTGTAGATCAGTTTTACAGCACAAAAGATCTATGGACAGTGTAACACTGGACACCAGGGATATTTGTAACTATTTTCCTAACTTATTTAAAAAAGCTAATGTAACAACAGTTTAACTACACCATAGATGTGTGTGTGTGTGTGTATGGGGGGGCTCTAGGGAAGAAAATGAACAGGGGAAAAGCACTGAAACTTATATGTTCAGCAGGAAAAGCAGTTCACTAGCAGAGATTTATCCCAGGATTAAGCAAACTTCCATAAAGGAATAGCTTATTCCTGTATGGAAGGTACCGTTCCCGTATAACATGGCAGCATGCAATGCATATTCATGAAGGCATGCTGCTGTGCTGTTAAACGGACACAGTTCTGTGTATGAGTGAGGGGGGTGTCTAAAAGCAGTGCTCACACAATACACACACCCCCTGCACACTTCAGAATTGCCGTTCAGCAATTTAAAATGAGCAAGAACGCTCATAACACCGCAACCCATCAGGGTAAGAAATCTTGTCAAAGCCATAAAGGACAATCGTCCCTACCAAGGCAAAAGCTGATAGAATACAACATGTAGCATAAGCACATAGTGCACACCTCCCAACTCATCAGAGTAAAGAATGTGGACAAAGCCATAAGGGACAATTGTCCCTCAAAGCAGAAAGTTGATAGAATAACAGGTTCAGCATTAGCATGGATATTCTGAAGGGTAAAAATAATAAAACACAATAAATACATTTTTTATACATGCAATAAAGTTTAAGCGTAGCTCCATGGGTGTGCCCATTGTTTAGCAATGCTTAGTGCAGCTTAAACAGCACAAGAAGTTAAATAGCAAGAGACATCAAATCTAAGCAGTATTTCAATAGTGTAGTTGTTAGAGCGTGTGCTTTGTAAATAGCCATTCCTGGTTCCATCCCCACTGTAACCAGTATGCATTTTACATGTGAAAGCAGTATATAAACATTTTTTTAATAATTAGCTACTAAATAACATATATTTGTTAACCAGAATACTATAGTAGGTCCAGATGTGAGGTGTCAGTTTAATAAAGTTGTGAAACCCCCATATAAACACAAGTGCCCCATACAGTATAGCCACAAATGAATAAATGTAATGAAAGCACATTGGGAGATGTCAGGGACAGTAAACAAATTCATAACATGTAATGAATGATGAATTAATCCCATACAGCAGATAGTCTATAAAATAAAAAATAAGCAATGCTAAGCATTGCACAGCTTTGGTGACCGGGTGTAAGCATTGTGTACATATGAATACTAAGCAATGAATAGCCCATCAAAGTGGATTTGCCCATTGGTAAGCAATGCTGAACCTGCCCCTTTAAGCACTGCCAACCTTAGTTAAGCAGGTTTGCCTGTAGCTTAGCTCAGCTCAGCATATTCAAAACTGTCCAATCATGGCAAAGGGTGGGAAATCAGCTATATTTAAACCTCACAGGTGGGAATACTTTATTTATTTATTTATTGCAGCTTCCCACTGTAGGCAGTATGGCAGGTGTTGGTGAGGGTATGTGCTTCTGGGTGCAGCGCTGGGGCATACAGGAGTCCAAGGTCATGGTAGGACTCCTGGTAAAAACCATGATGAGAGACTGCTGCAGGGCTCCCATTATAAAGCAGAAGCCTAGGACCATCTTGCCTGTGATCTCACCAGTGCCACTTGTATCCCTCAGCCTGGGGAGCAGGTTCAGCACCACTATGCCGACTTGAAGAGGAGGAAAAGGGAGCTCTTGTATGAGTGGGTCCAAGAAGCAAGGCAGAGGAGTGATGTCCCAGCAGTGTGTAAGTATTCATATCAATAAATGTTTACCAAAGTCCAGCCTGTCTATGTGATGGATTGGTATGCCTAAATATTTCTCTATTCCCTCTACAGCTGCAGCTGAGTGGGCTATGAATCAGGAAGCTCATTCAAGTAGGTTGCAAAGGCTGCATCATGAGGCTGGTGAGTAACAATCCTGCTTGTAGTAGTCATAACAAATAAATATAAAGTAGTAGAAAGTCACCTGGCAATATAAAAACTGTGTATGGGTTGTACTGAATGAACCAGACAATATGACAGTAATAGTCCCATATAGGTGATATTTAAATAGAACCGTAACTGCCTGGCAATAGAGTTCTAAATCCTGGACTGGTTGTGTTTACTCTGGTACTGTATGGCATTTAGTGTTGCATTTTCTGAATAGTAATGTTGTGTTAACCACTGTTACCCACACTGTGCTACATAATAAATATGTCTAGGAATGTCTGTATAAGACTGTTGTAAGTAGAAGGTCAGATTGTACAACCAAGAGAGACTTAGAAAACAGTGAAGGAACAGACAGCAGTTTCTGAATAGCTCACTCTGATGAAACACAAATTGTTGTATTTTTAGCGCACACAGCCATGGTTCGAATCATGGGAATGGTAGTAAGCCGTATGCATAATCATACCTCTCAGCTGTACAGATTTTTGCAGAATGCACAGATAATTGACTCATATTTTTGGCCTGTTCGTCTTTCTCCCTGGCAAATCACAGGGATGATCTCAAAATTGTAGTCACTAAATAATGACATACATTTGAGTTTCAAACTTCTAATCTTTCAGAAAATGTATATTAAAACAAATCCTGTTACTTTAGCAACTCTCTAAGTTTATAAGAGCAATATTCAAAATATGTCCCTATTTGTACCCCCATGTTGTCAAGCTTGTCCAGAGTTTGTGCATTAAGAGATTGAAAGGTATGTGCATAATTTTAACTAGGAATCTGGGAATATGTGTCGAAACAGTCAGGTAGTGTTATCAAACATTCCCTCCACAGGTCTACCAGGTAAGAGAAGTAGAATTTAGCTATAGGGCAGTTGAAGTATACACTTATGTACAAACATACTACTGACCATACCAAGGCCATAGGGTATTGTAATAATACCTGTAGAGTAATGATTAGAGCAGTGATCATTAAAGTTGTGAGTACTGCAAGGATATAAAAAGTTAATTGACATCTCTCCCCCCCACCATATCTGCAACAATAATCTAAACACACAAATCAATGGGTATGTTTACACCAAGCCTAATGTTGGGACATATGTCCTATTGTACAACAAATATTGAAATGTGTTTCTATTAATGTTCCATGTTGAAATACTATCATTGATGGCCTGTTGCTATCAATGCAACCTGTATGCCATTGTAATGACCACTGTGGTTCCATATATGCATGTGCTGTGTTTGCTATGCAACTGTTCCATATCTGTTGTTTTGGGTTAATGGGAATATCTATGCATGCTGCTATAACTAATCCTGGATTGTGTTGACTATTACTAACCCACATATGTTCTAAAACAGTAACACCATAGCATGTTTGGGAAGGCTGGTCTCAGCGGACCCACGTCTCCCACCTCATCTGGCCATGGCACCAGGCCCCAGCACTTCTGGGACCCACTCTGGGACCTCCTCGTCCACTGGTCCTGCACCACTTTCGGGTGGAACCACCTCAGGGAATGGAGCTCGCCCCCCGGGAGTGGGCATGGATAGGATCCTGTCACCTGAAGCAAGGTCCAGGGTTTGGTGCGTAGTGAGCTCCAAAAGGGGTTTGGAGATCTGCTACACCAGCTTGAGGACCGCGTGGTGCAATTAGAAGGCCAGCCTGCCCCTCCTGATCAGCCTCCAGCACAGCCACCTTTGGGGCTGTGAAGGTGCAGTGGTGACTGTTCATGGGTTGGGACCTCAGTCTCACTGTTTCAATTTGGGGGCTCATGGGCTTCCAATTTTCAAACACCCCTCCCCATCCAAGGTGTTTACCCCACACATGTGTCATATACTGCCCCTGTATGCTGTCTTGTCTGTCTTCCTACCCAACCTACCTTCCCAAATACACCTACTATCCATCCCCAACATCCCACTCTCATCTTAAAAAAAATGGGCAATCTGTTCCCCAAAAGAAATTTCGCCCCATACATAGCTGTCCATTTTGCACGTGTCCACTGGACACATGTAATCTGGTCTAATTGGCTTCACAACACATTATTGTTGTCCTCACCCCTCTCTCAGGGGTTTAAGTGTCCAAATATACCTCCAAATTCAGAATATATGCACAGCTGTTGTAGAAGAAATGGACAGCTGTGGACTTTCCTTACACCCATCTTGCACATCCCTAGCTACTTCCCCTATTGTATTTCCCTCTTTGTGCCTCCTTTTTCACCACTTTCCTATCACCCCTTTTTTCTTTTCTTTTAAAGAAGTTAGTGCTGGGTAAGCGGGAGTAAGCACTTTTAAGCAGTAGTAAGCGGGATTAAGCCTGTTTGTGCAGTGCTAAGCCATGTCTAGACAGATTAAGCACTTTTCAGGCTCTCTGTAAGCATATTTAACTGGACATTAGCATTGCTTACCACTGGGGAAACCCACGCAAACCCGCTTGCAACAGCTTAAAAGTGCCTTAATCACTCCGTATCCAACAGCCCTTGTTCTGCCCAGCAACAAAATAATCAGCCCTGCCCAGTCTTGAACCCAGGACCTGTACACCATAGTCAAAGCAATGCACCACTGCTCCATTAGAGCTATACCACTCATGTTTTTTTAAATATATCATTCAATACAGGTATAGACTTCTGTGGAACCAGCATGTTTATAATATATAAATATACAAATACAGATGTGTATGGTGATAGATGCATATGAAAAGTGTATACATCAGATATATGTAGCTGTACATGCAAAATTACACATATAGAATATGTACATACATATATATAATGAAATATATATATATATATATATATATATATATATATATAAAATTATATCTATACAAGGATAAATATATATTAACATAATATATGCATATATATATAAATATATATCTAGGTACACACACACACACACACACACACACACACACACACACACATATATATATATATATATATATATATATATATACATACACACACACACACACACACACACACACACACACACACACACACACACACACACACACACATAACATGTATTGCAGTTATACCCAGCACCATACCTCCCCACCCCTAAGTGCAAGAGATGTGGAAAAAGGCTGCAAAATGGGGGGGGGCAATGCACCAACACTAGGGACACAATGTACATCCTGCAGGTATAAATGTAGAATGTCACTACAGGAACAGGGTGTGTGTCAGCATACATGTTCAGAAGGATGTCAGTTATGAAACTGTAATGTATGTCATCATATACTGACAGACATCCCCACATGACAGTGATTCACCGCAGGAAGGAATAAGATGATACTGGTCAACAGACCAGAAATATAGGCAATAAATGTGGACAGTCTGGAACAATCTGGCTGGTGACAGGTATTCTCAGAACAGCTTAGTGCAAGAAAATATAACCAAGCCTGGCAAAGGGTGGGGGGGGGGGGCATATCTGACATGCTGGTGTAGATGACCTGACACATGTGATGCAGTAACACCCTCCTGTCTGTTTCAACATCTATTGGGTGGAATAGCACCAGTACAAAACCCAGTGACTTCCCAGGAGATAGTCATGTAAATCTTCACAGCCCCTCACTGATGTGTCAGACATACACAATGCTTGTGTGTGCCAGGCAACACTACACATCTGCCAAACAGCTGGACATAACATCACATTAGGGAAAATACACTGAGCTGCTAGCCATGTCACCAAGCAATATCCAAACTACAGGCAATAAACGAAAAAAATTACACCAATCCAAAAAGATGCAGCTAAGCAAAGAAGGCTTTAATCCACCAAAAAATTAACGCCAACAAAATGGTTAACAGACGTTTCTGTCTAGGGGCACATTTAGAAAGTTGCTCAATGCAGATCACTCGTTCACTCCCCCACTTTTGAAGAGCAGTTTCAAAGTTGTTAGCCCCACTGTATTTCTATTTTAAAATTAAATTTCTGACAAAGGGTTAACTTTTACGATATCACAGACAATGACAGTTCTTCTCACCAAAGCGCCTAAAATTCAAACTACAGGCAGACTGACACAACAAAAAAGCAATCTTGCTATGGGGGAATACGCATGTAATTGCAAATATACCAGGCACTCCAGGGATATAACAGCACCGAGAAACAGACACCAGTATGAAAGTGCATACAGTATAAGGAGTGTGTGAATCAAACTGTTAGCATGTTTGATACTCACACAATACCCCTACATATAATGGCCCAATATACAGTGTAGAATGATGCCTGACTGTGTTATGGGGCATGTCACAGTCTTACCCTACAAAAATGTAACACTTGATACAGGACCTGAAACTGGATCCGCATGCAAAGGCGGATAAAAAAGGAAACATAACACTTACATCTACCCCCCCCCCCCCCCAGGAAATAACATATTCACAATACACTGCTTCACATTGCTGACAGTGTGTCAACAATAGCCAGAAATACAAAGACCTCCCAACTGTACACACTCCCAAAGAATGCCCAGGCCTTGTCATCATATATAAGGCCTCTTACACATAAAATGTCTGGCAGTCTGATACCTAACTGGGATGATATTACGAATTATGTCACTAAGTAATGATATACCATATCTCTATGCCTCTGACTGCATGATATATGGACAAAGTTTGATATACTCATGGACAGAGGCGTAAACACAGGTCCAGGATAGAGATATTGCTGTTATAAACTGAGAAAGTAGCTTGTGTAGGTCTAATCCTATCCCCCCTGTCACGCACAGTGCAAATGTGAACATCCCACACTCTGCTGTGTCCAGCCCTGAATCCTGCCTGTCTGTACCATCCCACTGTCTGCAACCAATATAATGTAGCCAGTCACACTACCCTCCTGTAGACTTTATACATCACTCTTAATAGTACTTGTCTGTCACAAATAACTCCTGACATCCCTCCTCACCACACACAACCTGCCTGTACTCTCTCGTACACCTCTCCCCCACACTGCCCATGACTCTGAACTGGTGTTCCCAAGTAGTTAGACCTATCCACCTTCCAAACTGTATGCTCTGCATTGTCACCATTCCTCTATCCCCCACCTCATTTACACACATGTATTCTTACTCAGTCCTGCTGACCATCATTCCTCCCCGCTCTGCAAAATAACCCCACCTCCCCAGGGTCTCCCCAACCTGTCCCCTAATCTTACTACAGACCACAATGTCATTTGCAAACTGCACAGTCAACAGGGGCCCCTGTCTGATCATGTCTGTCAACCTGTCCCAAACCACTGCAAATCTGAAAGGATACACAGCTGACCCCTGATGTACTCCCACCTCCATCTTAAATCCACCTGTCATGTCAAAACCAGAAATCACTGCTGTCACACTAGCCTCCTACATATCCTGTGGTGTCTGACAGACTCCTCTGGTACTCCTGACCTCCACATACAATACCACAATTACCCTCCAGGCAGCATGTCATATGCTCTCTGTAGGTGCACATTGACAAAATGCAGCTGCATCTTAGCCTCAGTGCAGAGCTCCAGCAACACTTGTGGATCAACATTTGCATCTGTAATGCTCTTACCTGGCATGAAACCATACTGCAAATCATCACCATGTTCTCACCCTAACTGCCACCACCATTTACCATTACCTCATCCTGTGACTGATCAGTGTTATCCCTCACTTGTTATTACAGCTCTGCAGATCACCCTTGTTCAGATAAGCAGTACCCATACATATTTGCCAACATCTCACACATCTTCTCACTTTCCAAGATTACAGTAAACAATCCAGTTAAAAATACTACTGCCAGGTCTCAGAAACACCTCCAGGCCTCCACAGGTGTGTCACCTGGAACAACAGCCTTTGCACTGTTAACCCCCCTCATCGCAATCCTTACATTCTCCTTGATAATCTGTTGCACCTCCTGATTAACCATACCCACCTCAGCCAACCTTCCCTCCCTCCCCCATTTTCCTCATGGAACAGGTAATCAAAGTGATGTTTCCATATGTTCTAAACACACTCCTAGCTTGTATGTTTCATCCATATTCCTTTATCACCCTTATGTGCTGCACATCCTTCCTAGCTATGTGCCTCTGTCTAGCCAATTGCTACAGGCCCTATACACCATCTGTGCTGTCCAACATTATATACAATTCCAGACTCCACATCTGTATGTCAGACTCCACATCCATAGCCATGTCCAACACTCTCTTTCCCATGCACCTCATCTCTTTATACCCATGTCTACTCTCTACATCTGTCTATCAAGCCCACTTCTCCTTTGACAACACCTTTCTCTGCATACTCCCCCTGTACTTCTTCATTCCACCACCACGTGTGTAGGAGCAGTCACCATCTGGGCAGCATGTCAACCTGTGTCTGATTGAGCATAGTAGGTCACAGGTGCATTAATGTAATGCTGAGTATGAGTACAAATAGGACACATCCAGTAAGGGCAATCAGAAGGCCATCCCCACATATGTCTGTGGTCTCACAGGCAACTATCCAGTCCACCCAGTAATGGAGGTCAGCCACAGCACATGCACACACACACACCATAGCTACAGACGGCCAGCTTCAGACATGTTTAGGACAAACATCACCCCCCCCCGGCTCAACATCAGTATACAAGGATATGCACACCACATGCACCCCTACCCTCACCATTAATCAGGTGCAAACTGCTAAAGCTATGCATGTCCATACAATTCTGCTAGGTACTGGAGTATTATTTGATGTAATGTTGTGGCTACTGATACTCATTACTTGTGAGCTGTCTCTGTAAAGAAAGTACAGTTGTGTACCTACCATAAATGTAGATGTTCGAGTGTATTCACTGTTGCAGTCATTACACTTGGGTTATCCTGCTGGCAGGCTACCCGCAGTCGGCCTGAATTCCAAAGTCTAGGTCCGGCGTTGGTTGCTGTTGCCTCTTCCCTGATGTTAGTGTGCCAGGGGTATAAAAGATGCAGCTGACACCATTTTCTTCAGTTTTTCTTGCCCCAGATGTCAGGTGCCCCCAAAATGATAGGCTAAAAATTTATGCCAATAAGTATGCATGCAATAACATAAACATTTCCTTCATCTAAAAGCAAATACACCACATAGGTAGTATAGGATAGAGAAGTACAGATAAGTCCCAGTAAAGAAATGGGGGATGGTGGGTGGGTAACCTGGACTGCAACAGTGAATACACTCGAACATCTACATTTATGGTAGGTACACAACTGTACTATGTCCATCGTGTTTCACTGTTGCAGTCATTACACTTGGGTTGAATCCCAAAGCTGAGGTAGGGTGGCTGGGTCTAAATTGGATTAGGAGAGGCTATAAGGCCCTGCAAAACTGCAGTGGTAAAGCCTGCTCTGGATTTAGAATAGAGAGGTAAATGGTAGTGCCTGGTGAAAGTGTGCACCGAACTCCAAGTTGCAGCCTCTAAAATGGCACCCCTCTGAGGAAGGCTGCTGAAGTGGCTGCTGCTCTGGTAGAATGTGGCCTAATGTCCGTAGGAATTGATTTGCCATGTTGTGAATAACAGAATTGAAAGCAGTGGCCTATCCATTTTGAAATAGTCTGCTTTGAGATTGGCTTTCCTTGTGATCTTACAGCATATGCCACTAAAAGTTGCTCAGTCTTTCTGAAAGCTTTAGTTCTGTCCAAGTAGAAGCGTAGCTGCCTGTGTATGTCCAAAGAATGCAGGAGTCTCTCACCCTTATTCTGTGGCTTTGGATAAAAAGTAGGCAAATGAATGGTTTGGTTAAGGGCCACACTGGACACTACCTTAGGCATAAATGTAGGGTTATTCCTCAGAGAAACCCTGTCTGGATGGAAAATTATGAAAGGCTCCACAGCCATGAGAGCCTGTAATTCTGAAACTTGTCTTGCAGAGGTTATTGCTAGGAGCAGAGCTGTTTTCCAAGATAAGAACTTTATTTCAGCTGTATTGGCTCTCTCAAAAGGCGGCAGTGTAAGTTTCTCCAAGACATAATTGAGGTCCCATGTAGGTATTGGTGATTTCCTTGGAGGTCTTATGTTTTTGACCCCTCTGAGGTACCGCCTTAGCAATGGATGAGAAAAAATAGGTGGTTCCATATTGTAATGAGCTGAAATGGCAGAGGCATGGATTTTAATTGATGAGAAGGATAGGCCTTTGTCCAGCATCTCAGTTAGGTATTATAAAGTCTGAGGAATATTTGGTACAAGCATGTCAATTCCTTGTGCCTGGTTCCAAGCACAGAATCTTTTCCATTTTTCTGCATAAGATTTTCTCGTACTTGGCCTCCTGGCCTCCAAAATAACATCCATCACTGTTTTAGAGAGAGGTGTGTTCCGAATGGCTACATTATTCACCATGCTGCCAGATTTAGGGTCCTGAGTTGGCTGTGCAGGATCTGATTGTTTCATTGGGTCAGTAAGTGAATAATTAGAGGCAATGTCCAGGCTGGGCCTTGAGACAAGCTCTTTAGGATTGGGTACCAGTGCTGGCAGGGCCAGTTTGGGGCAATCAGAATAATTTTTGTCTTCTCTTGTCTGACCTTTAGGAGTACCTTGGGAAAGAGAGGCAGAGGAGGAAAGGCATATACTGTTAGGGCTTTCCAGCTGAATGATAGAGCATCCACTTTCCATGCTTGCTTGTGATAAGTCCTTGTGCAGAATCTCTGTAGTTGGCAGTTGTGAGGGGAGGGAAAGATCTATGTCTGGGCATCCCCATTTCTTTGTTATCATGCTGAAGACTTGTGGATCCAGTTTCCACTCATGGGGATCCATAATGTTTCTGCTTAGTTCGTCTGCCAGAGTATTTTTCTTTCCTGGCAGGAATTGTGCTTGCAAATGTACTTGATAAGTCAATGCTGTGTCCCACAAAGTCATGTCTTGTCTGCAGAGGGGGTAGGAATGTGTGCCTCCCTGCTTGTTTATGTACCACATGACTGTAGTATTGTCCGTCATTATCAGTAGTTGTCCTGGATGAAGAAAGTCCTTGAAAGCTGTCAGGGCATTCTGAACAGCTAGCATCTATTTTTGATTGATATGAAGATGCATTTGGCTTGAGGGCCATGTGCCCTGAATAAAATTTCCTGCCATGTGGGCCCCCCCAGGCATAATCTGAAGCATCTGTTGTTATTGACTGCCTGGCCATGGGTAGGTTGAATGGCTGTCCCTTGTTGAGGTGACAGGACTGTGCCCACCATTGAAACTCCTATTGAAGGCAAGGAATGAGGGTAATCAATGTTTCCAGGCTGTGGAATGAGGGTAATCAATGTTTCCAGGCTGTGGAATGAGGGTAATCAATGTTTCCAGGCTGTGGAATGAGGGTAATCAATGTTTCCAGGCTGTGGAATGAGGGTAATCAATGTTTCCAGGCTGTGGAATGAGGGTAATCAATGTTTCCAGGCTGTAGAATGAGGGTAATCAATGTTTCCAGGCTGTGGAATGAGGGTAATCAATGTTTCCAGGCTGTGGCAATGTTGAGTCCAAACACTTTTTAGATACCATTGTAGTTTCCTCATATGCAGTCTGGCATATGGCATTAGCAGAATGCAGGATGCCATGAAGCCCAAAGCCTGCAGAATTTTTCTTGCAAATAACTGGGTCTTTGTTGCCAACATTGTGAAGTAAGAAGTCAGTTGCCTTTGTTTGTCTGGCATGAGATAAGCCATCTGGGCAGTTGTATTTAAGCTTGCACCCAGGAATATTATCTCTTGAGAGTTTACTAATTTTGATTTATTTTCGTTTACTGTGTACCCTAGGCAAATCAATAATCTTTTTACAAATGCCAGGTGCTCTAGTAGAATGTCTTTGTTCTCTGCTTGAATAAGGCAATCATCTAAGTAAGGATATATTTGGATTCCTCTTTGTCTGCAATATGCAATTACTGGTGCCAGGCATTTTGTGAAGACCCTGGCTGCAGTAGATAAGCCAAAGGGCAGTGCAGAGAATTGGTAGTGCATTGAGCCAGCTATGAGTCTGAGGTATCTTCTGCAAGATTGTCTGATTGGTACATGCAGGTATGCCTCTTTTAGGTCCAAAGTTACAAGCCAAGCCTTCTTGCCCAGCATGGGCAGAAGCTTCTGCAAAGTCAACATTTTGAATTTTGAAACGTCCAAGAATGTATTCAGAATAGACAGGTCCAGTATTGGCCTCCAGGCTTTGTCCTTTCGGGGTACCAAGAAAAGCCTTGAGTAAAATCCTTGTCCCTGCTCTTGCTGTGGTACTCGTTGAATGACCCTCATGTCGATGAGGGATGAAACTTGTTTTTGTGCCTCTGCCCATTGATTGTGTGGCAGGACTGGCATACCTTTTGCCCTTGGCAGGGTGTGAAAGTGGAACCTGTAGTCCTGGGACATTATATTCAAGACCCATTTGTCCTGGGTGATCATGTGCCAATTTTGTGAAAAAAGTGCTAGTTTTCTCCCCAAGGGGGCTGCCAAAAGATAAGTGCTTGGAGCTGGCAGAGGGAAGTCATTGGGACTGTTTCCTGTATGGCTGTGATTTGTCTTCTCCGCTTTTGGAGGTAGGAGCGCCCCACTGTTTAGGCCTGTATGAGCTCTGGGGCTGGGATCTGCCTCTAGGGTGTCTGTATCTGTCTCTTTGTGGTCTGTCTGACACTGGAAAGGACCAATTCTTTGTAGGCCAGTTCCTGCTAAATCTGGGTGGCTGTACCTGTAAGAAATCCTTTACTGTTTGCATAGATTTCGCTTTGTCCTCCATTTTCTTCAACACCTCCTCTGCTTTAACACCAAATAAAGTATCATGCTGTAATGAAGCATCTAGTAATTTTGCCTTAACATGATCAGGTAGAATCTGTTCCTTTAACCAAACATGCCTCCTAATAACAGAACCCATAACTGTGGCCCTGCAAGAGGCCTCTAGAGAATCAAAACCACATTGCAATGTATGCTTTCCCACTTGTTCAGTTGCATGCAATAAATCCTGAATTTCCTTATTTTCTGCACAATCAGAATTTGCCAACATTTTCTGTTTTAGCAGTGACATTAAGTATTGCTGATATTTAAGCATATGAAATTGACAATTTAAAGCCCTCACAGCCAAAGTAGCAGAAGTGTAAACTTTTTTCCCCCATCTGTCTAGTGCCCTAGAATCCCTGTCAGAGGGGATAGGGTTTTTTGCAGTAGAAGCCTTGACCCCTTTGGGACCCTGAGAAATAGTTTCTGGATCAGTAGCAGGGGTTTTATAAAGAAATTTATGTGAGTCTGGAACCCTGTAGTATCTGTCTGGTTTTACAGGGGCAGGGGGTAAAGAGTCTGGAGAAAGGGCGGACTCTGAAAATACATCATCTACAATGTCTAACACAGGGGGAATAGCAAGTGGCCTGTGCTGAGGTAGTAAAAGAAAATCTGTAAGCCTTTTCTTTGATTCTGAGTAGTCTTGGCTCTCCCAGTGGAAGTGCTCCCTCATGGTATGCAGGGTTTCCCCAAAAGATAAATCCTCAGGAGGAGAGACTGAAGGAATAGATTCTTTAGCATCAGAATCCTCATAGGGAGGAAGAGAATAGTCCTGCTCAGAAGAGGAGTCAGAGGAAATGGAAACCTGATCTGAAGATTCATATTCTGTCTCTTGCCTAGGCCTCTTATCAGGAGGGGGATGGGAACCCCTGATCAAGGTAATTAGGTCTTCGGCCATTTTGAGCATCTGCTTTCTAGGCATGGAAGTCTGTCCAGGAGAATGCTGTACTTGTTTATTTGTCTTTAGAGCTGCTTTAGTCTTTGCTTTGGAAGCTGAGGTAGGCTTTACATATAGCTGTGTAGGTCTGAAAACACCCTCAGAAGCCAATGCCTGCTCAGAGGCTCCGGACCCATCTGAGGGAATAATTTCCGTGTGTCCAATACCTTGAGTATCCAGAGGCCTAGCTGGCTCCACGTGGGAATCAGCAGAGGCCTGTGGCTATGAGGTAGCAGGCATCAGGGGCTGCGAAAGCGCCTCACTGAGAACTGGCAAACCAGCGACTGGCTTAGCGGAAGCCTCGTCATCAGTTTTGGACCTCTGATGCCTGTCCTTTTCCTTGCGCTTTTTATAAACTCCGGTCGTCGGTTGTTCCAACGGCATTATATAATTGAATCTTCGGCCAAAGTAATGAAAGGCAAAATCGTACCAACGCTTAATAGTGCATTGGTTAAATCTAGTACAAAACCGACAGCTAGCAACGTTGTGATCAGGGCCTGGGCAAGGAATACAGTAAGAATGAACATCCTTATGAGGTATTTGCTTCCCACAAGAAATACAATTGTTACCTTTTTCTGACATTGGTCTGGAGCAAGAAAAAAGTTTCCCCTAACGGGGTACTTAGCTTTAATGAAGACTTCGAATCTGAAATTCAAATTCGAAAATTTCAGGAGTCGGCCGACTGGCACTTGCGAACTGCTTTTGCTTCGGGCACCGCACGGCAAGAAAGACTGAAGAAAATGGCATCGGCTGCATCTTTTATACCCCTGGTGCACTGACGTCAGGGAAGAGGTGACAGCAACCGACGCCAGACCTAGACTTTGGAATTCAGGCTGACTGCGGGTAGCCTGCCAGCAGGATAAGCCAAGTGTAATGACTGCAACAGTGAAACAAGATGAACATCTATGCACAATGTCTGATGTCCTGTGATGTGTTTTCCCTGTTTATGTCTTTCATGTGTGATGCAGAGGCTTCCAGCCTATGATGTCCAGGAGACAGCAGCCATAACTAAGACCATCCTGGAGCACTACCACATCCTGTTCAGTCAGGGTTGCCAACATCAGCAGGAGAGGACAGCCCTCTGAGAAGACCTCACACAGAGAGTGAACACCTTTCAGAACCATGGCCACACGTAAGAACAGGTCAGGCACAGAGCAACTGATGAGATTTGGAGTACATGGCAATGGGCTGCAGTGGTGGTGAGGGACCATTCTGCTACTGGTGGGGGGGCCTGCCAGAGAGGCCCCACTTACAGCAATGGAGGAGCTCCTTGCCAACATGTATATATGTATGGAGATGCATATATGTGGACAAAGCTATACATAATATATATATATATATATATATATATATATATATATATATATATATATATATAAATAGAGAGAGAGAGTGAGAGAGAGATACATCCACATGTTTATCCACATATATGCATATATATATATATATATATATATATATATATATATATATATATATATATATATATCTATAAATATACAGAAATATATGACAGCTACAAACACATGCAATCTGAGGGTCATGCTACTGCACACTAGACGTCTACATCTGAAAATGCACTCACTGGATGTATTCCTTAAAATTGGGAACTATAACATCTGTACTGCAACAGAGACCTGGTTAAAGGCAGCAGGAAGCACCCCTGCACAACCAGCTTATTATCCATTCCACATCTTTTGGCTGCCGAATTGTGACTGAAGCTCCAAAGGTGGTGGTGTTTCCATATTCATTAAAGAGGCACACACCTCCAGAGTGGTGACCAGCTTAAGCATTACAGATCCTGCAGGCATAGCTAACATTGGGTAGGACAGTGGTTCAGGTCTTTGCCTGCTATAGGTCCCCAAACATGACCCAACACTCACACTCCATGTCCCTAAACACCCTGGAGGATAATAATGTCCAACCTAACACTCACATACTGGTTGAATTCAACTACCCCACCATTAACTGGGAAAGCTACTCAATGTACCAATAGACATGTCCATCACATCGACCTGGTCCTTCCTAACATGGGCAACTGTTGCTTGACACCAATAAACAACTCCCCCTTGTTATATCTGAACACAAATTATTCACCTTTGGAAATCCATGGCCCTCCCATGTCCCCCTGCACAGGTAACCACCCTGAAAAGCCTTTCCAATGCTGAATATGGCTTCATAATAACAGAGGTGGCTAACCTCATGGCAGCCATGCAAATGGAGACTAGGTGCATGACAGCTGAATCAAACAATGTACTATGAACATGTACACAAATGCATAGGTACTGCCATACCCACTACAACCAGGACCCTCACCTCCAATACAAGGAAGCTGATCTGGTGGTCACCTGCCATACAGATACTGTACAACAGAAGGAGGGAACCAATATTGATAACATGAAGTCCCAATACTGGAAATCAACCCTTATCAGCCTCAAATGATGGTTGAAATTCCTCATCAAATACTACAAAGATAGCTGTGAGAACAGAATTGGAGCACATAGTGAAGACAACCACAAGGTCTCATACAGTTATGTTAAGAATCTCCATGGCAATAGAAAGATTTGTTCTGAGCTACCAGGCAATGGAACCTCCCAGACTGAGTCAACAAATACTGCCAATATACTGGCTGGCATCTTGAGTGCAAACATTACCCCTCACTGCCCCCCAAAGGACCAATCACAATACCAGTGCACCTCCAGGCACCCAGTATTACTGCAGCACAGGTTAAAACACCACTGTCCAAGGCCAAGAATACAGCTTCTATGGGACCTGAGAATATCCCTGGCTGTGTTCTACATGAACTACAGAGTGACTTGGCACCTTACATGTGTGCTCTGTTCAAGCACAGCCTTACCTCAGGCTTTGTCCCTACTGAATTGTACACTGCTACAGTCACCCCTCTCCACAAATGAGGTGTAACTACAGACCCTGGGAATTACCGCGCCAACTGCCTGACAAGTCTGTTATGCGAAGTTATGGAATGCATCATCGTGCACCTAATAAACAGGGATATGGCAATCTGCAGACTCAGGATCCCACACAGTTTACCTTTGTGCAGGGTAGATCATACCTGCTCATTCCATCTGGTTAACTTCTTGGTGTCAGTCACCTGAGCTGTGGATGAAGGCAAGGTGACACATACAGCCTACATTAATCTGGCCAAAGCCTTTGATAACATTCCCCACTCACTAACTAGGTGGGAACAGAGGCACAAATACATTGAAACAGTTGCAGATGTCACTGGGTTTGCTGTAACATCCATTGTGAGGAATATGACATTGGTAATACCCATAGATGTGAGTATTTACTGACTGCATTCTCCAGAGTCCACAACTGATTTACCAAGGACACCAACTGTCTGGTGAACACACAAAAGATAACAGGCACACATATGGCCAGTCTGTGGACAGTGTGCCAATGTAGAGGTATGTCAGAGATATGTCACTGTGAGTCATGATGTCACACACTAAATGCATGTCCACACAAACCCTGTCAATCTATCAATCCAGCATGTGTATAACAGCACTGATGACATATAATTTGTTCACAAGTCTGGGGATATGTCCCCCATGTTGGTTGGCTGTCTCCACATGTCCTGTCCTGTGATGCATTGCCACCCACTGTATGTGAATCTGTAGGACACTGCCTCTGTAATGTCCCTGACACAGGCAAGGAAATGGGGCAAGGTCCACATTAAGGAATGTCCCATATGTCAGAACAATCAGTAGTGTCCAGGTCCACAGCACAATACAATGTGGGCACCTACATAATGGTATGGCCGTAGCAATACCTGACATCTGCACATCTGTACAGAGGACAGACAGTAAGTAAATAGCCAACAGGTTAGGCATTAGGATGAATGTTTTGCAAGATACACATGTAAAACATGACAGCAGTCCTCAATGACATGTCCAAAAAAGTTAATATCAACATATCAGATCAATATCCAATAGGAGATACACAGAACCATACAGCTCAAACACTCAGTACTTAAAGTCCTGCTTTGCTCACAGGGGTGTATGGTTCCAGTACTACAATCTGCAATCTACTCTTACTTGAAAAAGCACTGTTAAAAGTACTAATGTAATGATACAATATGTGTTAAACTATTTCTGTCAACCAGTGCACTGTAGCTGGTGTAACATGCAAGAGTGACTGCATATAACCTAGGATACTACCCATGTATGTAACAAATCCAAAGAGAAAAGATTGAGGTACTACCCATGTATATCCTGGTGTCCCATACAGTATACTCACACCCCTTGCAACTGTAATGACAGCACATAGAAGCATGTTATGTACAGGAAATGAAATACACTTATTAAAGATGCAATTACCCTGCTATTTTATCAGACTGGAATGTGATCACTGGATACCAGGGCTGAGCTATGCTTAGCAGTTGTAAGCATTGCTTAAATGTAAATGCTAAGCAGATTTGTGCACTGGTACGTGAAGCCTACAGGTTGTAAGCACCTTTTTATATAACTGTACGTTAGCACCACTTAGCTTTGTGCAAACCCACTTAAAGATGCTTTAAAGCTCCTTAATCACCCTGTCTCCATCAGCCCTTGTTCTGACCAGCAACAAAATAAATCACTCATGTAGGTCTTGAACCCAGGACCCTGTACACTATAGTCACAGCACATAACCACTAAGCCATCTGAGCTGTGAGGATGTCTGTTTTTTTAAATATATAATTCAATACACATACTGAATAGTAGTGAACAACTGCTTTGACTACTACAATTGTTTAGTACTTGTAAGTGAAAATAGTGTTGAATTAGTCATGTTCTTATATGTAAATATACACATTTCAGATTAATATGGTGGGATACATCTGAGAAGGTACATACAGCACTCATGTTTACACATAGAAGGATATATATATATATATATATATATATATATATATATATATATATATATATATATATATATATACATATATATGTATATATATATCTATATATATCTACATATGTATATAGATACATATATATATATATATATATATATATATATATATATATATACACATATTCATACACATACATATATATATATATATGTATACATATATATATATATATATATATATTAATATATATATATATATTTATATATTTTATATATATATATGTGTGTGTGTGTGTGTGTGTGTGTGTGTGTGTGTATGTATATATATATATATATATATATATATATATATATATATATATATATATATATATATATATACATAACATATGCCCATGACATGTAGTGGAGTCATACCTCAGCACCATAACTCTCAGCCTCTTAGTGCAAGGGAATGTAATGTATGTATTGCAGTTTTAAATGTAGAATGTTGCCACAGTGACAGGGGATGTGTCAACATGCATGTTGTGAAGGAAGGCTCTTTGAAGACTGACATGTATGCCATCAGTTACTGACAGACATCATAAAATCATCATAGTGAAGTACCACACAAATCACACTTATGATCCTGTGGAATACAGAAGAAATATGAGCAATAAATCTGGACAGTCTGAAACAATCTGGTCAGTCAGGAGGTATACACATAACTCTATAGTGCAAGAAATGTGGAACAAGCCCGACAAATGGGATGTTTAAAGCCATGAAAATGGGGATATATCACAAATACTGGAGTAGATAAGCTCACACAGTTGATGCATTCACAAAAATGTTTGTGTATGGTCTGTGGGTGGAGAGAGATCTCTGGGTATTATAATGGTTGTCTATATATACACTTATGGCTGTGGATTGTCTACAACAATCTCTATGGTGTTTGACAACTGTTGGCCTGGTAATATAACATTGGTACACATGGGTCCTCAATATGAAAATATAGCAAAACCCACCCTGCAATGGATCCTGTTATTACACAATCACATCAGCACCCACACAGGATACTGCTGACACACACACTCTCACTTGCAAGTACTGTGTTTCAACCCCCTACCTAGCTATTTATTGGTACTATAGTGTTACACAGTTATTGCAGGTGCCACAGAGCCTATATACTGGAAAGTTGTCCAAAGGTATCTTTGAATGTGAGTGGCATCAGATGCAGTGCTAAAGGAGGGGAGAGGGAAGTATAGGAAGTGTGAATGACCATAAAATCAGGTGTCTACAAAGATACACACACTCTCACACACACATTATCACAGTTGCCATGATGAGGATTAGAACTTCCACCTAACTAGTTTGCTACACTACAGTATTACCCACGTATTACGAGTGCCACAGAGCTTATAGGGCTGAGATTTGGTGAAAAGTTTATTTCAAGGTGACAGACAGCAGGCGTTCTAAAGTAGGTCAATGGCAGGTGTAGTGGTGTGAATGGCCTTAAAATCATTTATCTCCGCAGCACACGCACACATGCATTATCACACTTGCCAGGACCAGGATTAGAATTCCTACCTAAGTAGTTTGTTACATTACAGTATTATGCAGTTATCATGAGCCCCACGGATCTTACCGGGCTAAGGTTTGGCTAAAGGGTTATTTCAAGGTGACTAACAGCAGACATTCTAAAGTAGGCCAATGGCAGGTGTAGTGGTGTGAATTGGCTCAAAATCATTCATCACTGTAGATACACACACACACACACACACACACACACACACACACACACACACACACACACACACACACACACACACACACACACATACACACACAGTTACCAGGACCAGGATTATAACTCCTACCTCACTAATTTGCTACTTTACAGTATTACACAGATATCACGAGTGCCACAGAGCTTATAGGGCTGAGAGTTGGCCAAAGGGTTATTTCAAGTTGACTGACATCAGCAAGTGTTCTAAAGTAGGCCAATGGCAGGTGTAGTGGTGTGAATGGCTTCAAAATCATTAATCTCCACACACATTATCACAGTTTCCAGGACCAGAATTAGAACTCTAACCTAACTAGTTTGCTACACTATGGTATTAGACAGTTATTGCGAGTGCCACAGAGCTTATATGTTGAAGAGCTGTCCAAAGGTATCTTTGAAGGTGAGTGACATCAGCTCCAGTGCTAAAGGAGGGGAGAGGGAAGTGTAAATGACCACAAAATCAGGTGTCAACAAAGACACACACATTCTTATACACAAACACATACATTATCACATTTGCCAGGACCAGGATTAGAACTCCTACCTAACTAGTTTGTTACACTATGGTATTATGCAGTAATCGCAAGCACCACAGAGCTTATATGGTAATGAGCTGTCCAAAGGTATCTTTGAAAGTGAGTGACATCAGCTGCAGTGCTAAAGGAGGGGAGAGGGAATTGTGAATGACCACAAAATCAGGTGTTAACAAAGACACACACACATTATCACAGTTGCCAGGACCAGGCTTAGAACTCCTACCTAATTAATTTGCTACACTACAGTATTACACAGTTATCACAAGTGCCATAGAGACGATATGTTAAAAAACTGCCCAAAGGTATCTTTGAAGGTGAGTGACATCAACTGCAGTGCTAAAGGAGGAGAGAGGAAAGTGTAGGAAGTGTGAATGACCAGAAAATCAGGTGTCAACAAAGACACACACACATTATCACAGATGCCAAGACCAGGATTACAACTCCTACCTAACTAGTTTGCTACACTACAGTATTATGCAGTTATCGTGAGTGCAACGGAGCAAATAGGACTGAAATTTAGTCAAAGGGTTATTTCAATGTGACTGACATCAGCAGGAGTGCTAAAGTAGGCCAATGGTAGGAGTAGTTGTGTGAATGGCCTCAAAAACATTCATCGCCACACACACACGCGTGCTCACACACACACACACACACACACACACACACACACACACACACACACACACACACACACACACACACACACACACACACTCAGTCACACACAACTTTACATTTGACAGGACTGAGTATACAAATGCTACATGCATACTGATTTGTACTATCATGTTACACAGTTATCACAAGCACCTCAGACACTATAGGGCTGAGGGCTACCAAAAGGAATGTGTATAGTGATTGACATCAGCACATCATGTGATATCAGCCAATTGGATGTGTAGTGGGTGGGACAGGCCTCATAATGGAATTCTCTCTGTCACTATTTGTCTCTCTCTTATCCACATCTCTATGGGAATATGTTTGACGTATTATAGTGTGTTGTTCTTGGATATGTGTGAGTATTACTATCCAATGTGTGTGTGAAGCATGAATGGTGTACAATTTGGCGTGTGTGCATAGACATCTGTGAATGACAGATATGTATAGTCCACTGTGTTGTCTGACATGGGCTTCATTTCTCTAAGTGTAGGAGCATGCCCAGTATGACATTCTGTATTTAGTGTGTGAATCCATTCCAGGTAGGGTTGTACTCCCGTCCAGGGTTTGGTGTTCTACACATACAGCTAGCAACCTGTTTCTCCAGAATATCTGCAGATAGGTTGACAATATGGAATCACAATGGGCGACAGATAGGGGGATACTGTAACTATTGCTGTCTGTGCTGCTTGTGTTACATGGTTGGTGTTAGCAGAGATATTCAGACATATGTACTGTTTTACACTGTGATGTATTATGTCATCATCTACTGACAGATATAATTATTTGCTCACAGTTATTTACTGGGAAATACAAGATGAATGAATCTGAGTCCAGTATTGTGGTCCACAGCCTACACATTCTTGCACACTCCTGTCATTCTGAAGGGGGTAGCTACAGACACTTGCTAATGGGTCTGTGTAAATGGTCCAGCACCTTGGTACTATGGTGTCTGAGGATCCCCTTCTTGTACATATATCGACTTAACAGAATGGCCATATCCTGCTGTGGTTATACCTCTCAGCTGTACAGATTCACCCAGGTTACCCAGAGGGAGGGCTCATATATCTGGTCAGTTCCCCTTCACATTGTGGTTTACATGCAGGTTTGTAGCCACCCATTACTGGGTTTGCTGGCGAGGTAGTATGGGCACACATCAGAGTTTCAGACATCACACATTCCATGATGTCCATGCGTCTACACCCCCCACTCTGTTATTCTATCCTCTTCCTAACATTATGCAAGCAATATCTGAGAAGTATCCCTATAACTGACCCTTCATCTCAGTGGTACTTATGGATTGGTCCACAGTTCATGTAGTGGGACATGGGGGGCATGCTACTGGGATTTGTCAACATGGCCTTGCATTTGTGTTCTGTTGACTGTGTTAGGTTGCTGGTTGTGATCTCATGAGATACCATACATTGGCAATACGGGTGAGGCACAAGTCTTTGACAGAGGACTGTCGGCCATTTGGTAGTGATGCAGGTGATCTGTAGCAGGCCACTGCATTCTGTCACTTCTACATTCCCAGGCTACAAGCCAGCGGATTCCCCTGGGGTGACAGGGTAAGTGTGCAAGGTGTTAATGGCAATAGTTCCTGTCCATATTGATCCATTGGTCTGGATGCAGGCAGGGTGCTGCTTACATCTAAGGACACACCTGCATAGGAGCTCTTCAGCATGCTGTATTCCATGGGTATTCCCATACAGAAGTGAGGTCATACTGTACTCATTCCCAACAGCAAGGATATGACCTGTGATAAACCTGTGTCTGATGATGGGGTGAGCTGAGTGCATGTGTGATATGTAAGCTACTTGCAGCTGACTCACAGATATACCTGAGACATTCCCCTTATGCTGCCTTGTGCGAGGACATAGGCAGTCTCTCATTACTTCATAATTGTGCCTTTTGTGGTCTGCCAGTGATTGGCCAGACTACATCAGTATTCCATACTACACGGACAACTAATGTGCTGCTAACCTGTATGTACAATTCCAAAGGTGTGTGCAGTTGACAGTTACATTTTATGTACTCTGTCTAGGGTACTTCCACCTGTGTACTGTGTGTATGTATGGTCCCACATTCATGGCATGTCCAGCTTTCAGACGGTGATGGATATTGACATCTGGACAGTGAGTATTGATGACTGCTGACATTGTGTTTGGCACTGCAGTTATCGCAACATGGCACTGTCAACCACAGTACTGGCCATAGGTCACCGAGACACAACCCTCCATGCCTACATGCTGACCACTTCCAGACAATATTGAACACACAACAACCTAACACACAGACTCCTGCATATTGTACACAAGTAACAATCTATCCTGTAGATTGGGCCAGCTCGAGTAATCTGTGTTCCACTGATACTACTCCTCACACTTACATGTTACTGCATTTCTACATAGGATTGTGGGGGTGGGGGCACACCTGACAACTTTAAACTGTGCTATGACTGTACTGGTATGTCAGGCACTCTATTGGCTTCCACATCATTTTGTATTCTGACCTATCATACAGACTGGAGGCATATCTGTGGAGTACAGATCTTAGGTTTTATTGACCCACATTTTAGTTTCAGACTTCTTACCCTTCAGAACTAATATACAACTGCCAGACCTGTTGCAGTCTGTCTGTGTAGATCTGCAGGGGAGCTGTTCACCATTGCCATCAATTGGAGGCCTTAGCCCAGCCTTTCTTTATGGTCATCTACATCTGTCCTGCTGGCTGAGGCTGGTGGTGGGTATGTAAGCCTCACTGACATGCATGTGTGTGTCCTTTGGACACACATTTGGGCCACCACATGTACTGTAGTGGGATTTGTCACATTGTCTAGTACTGCCTAGTGTGTTGACACCAGTATTTGTTATGGATTTCATGCTGCCCATGTAAGTGTCCAGTATCTGCTGCCATCCCATTCAGCCACCCGATTCCCTTGCATGCTTGCATCCATACCTTAGATACAACTATCAGAACATACTACTCCATTCAGTAAGTGATAGGAAGAGTGACTTACCTTGTGGCTGGGCCAGTATTGAGGATGGTGCTGGAGGGATGACTATGTCAGATGCAGATAGTGCACTTTCTATACATTGTAAAGCACATGTAGTGTCATGTTTGGCATCCCTTTTACTGTATGTGCAAGTCAGAGAGAGGTGTCATTCCCTGGGTCCCTACTGTGTCAGTGTATGTGCTATGTGTTGCCTCTTTGCCAAGGCCTGGGCATACTGGGCACACCTCCTTCTGCCTACATGGGCAGGCTCAGGTGGTTCCTTCTCCGAGTCCCTCTGTGTCTGTGCTGGCCTTCACAATGGTGGGGGGCTTTGTAGCCTTGACCCGTGCTGTTCCAGCTGCAGCTGTTTCTGTAGGATCAAATTGTGTAGCATGGCACATACTATGAACATTTGTCTACATGTAGCTGGTGAGTACTACAAGGCTCCACCGGATATGTCCAGGCAGCGGAACCATGACTTGAGAATCCCAAACACATGCTCTATTATGATTCTGATTTGTGCGTGTGCCTCATTATGGAGTTCTTGTCCAGGTGTATGTGCATTTCTTTTTTTTTTTTTTAAACAAATTTATTGTTTTTAACATACAAGAAAATATCAGAACAATTTTATACAAGTGATTAAAATAGATATGATTATAACATTCAACAAAACAACCAAAGTATTTACAAAGACATCCACTACAATCAGATCAATTGATTTAAACTAAAATACCATGTTATTGAAGTTAAGATAACAAGTTTTGTAAATTATCCCATACAATATAATAAGACGTTTTTCTAGTAGTTCTTAACTTCACTGTATTCAATTCCATATGGCACACTATATTCATAACATTTTTAAATTCATTAAATGAAGGAGGTGAATCTGAAATCCAATTTCTAGTTATTATTTTTCTAGCCACTGCTAGGATAGACCATAACAAGGAAAGCTTAACCTTTTTAACACTTTGAGGTACTGGTGTGTTAAATAATATAAGAGATTTAGAAATAATAAAATTATCAGTAAAAAGAGCCTGCAAAAATTCATTAATTGACTTCCAATACTCTTTCAATTTTATACAGTCATAAAACATATGAGCCCAGTCTGCATTAACTTCCACATTACATCTCTTACATAGATTATCTTTATTATTTATTTTATTCATCATCAAAGGTGTATAAAAGGATCTATGTAAAAATTTCCATGTAAAAAGTCTCCAAATAATGGAAGATGTAGTTTTATAGGCAGATTCTAATATATATTGTTTATCTTGTTGATTTGGTGGGTCACCATTAATGGAAATGAAATAATTCCAGTAGGTATCTACACTGTAAAAAGTTTCTTGTCTGATAATTTTATGTATGTATGAAAGTTTACCTTTGTTAGAAACTTTATGTTGTAAATTTAATATCAAATAATCAATGTTGGGACAGATTCTTTAACTGTTATAGACATTAGATCTATTTTATCAATGAGATGTTGTCTAAAGGTCTGAACCTCTAACCAGCAAGTTTCTCTTAGATCAAATTCTTGTTTTAAGAAATCTAGAGTTTTAACTTTATTATCAGATATCAACTGATACCAGTACTTTAAATCATTATCTGTAGTTAAATGAGTTCCTTCAGAAGTGGATGACAAAAGCATACCCCGAGTATACATTATAGGGAATATAATAAAATTCCATTCTTTATATTTAGGATGCATGAATATAAAGTTACGATAACTAATAATAATGTTTAATGGGTAACTAACTATATGTTTAGGTGTAATAGGTGAAGTGCAAAATTCTTTTAGTAACCATAACATGGAATTATTTATAATCATATTTTTATGTGTTAAGGAAATTTTCATGAAGTGAATACTAATTATCTCCCAGTAATCTTTCCATTTTGCAACATATGACTGGTCGATTAATAAAGTAATAACTTTTATAATAGAAGAGATAGTATATAAATTGAAGTCAGGAAAAGAAATACCCCCTTGAGACCAGCTATTAGTATGTTTCTTTAAAGCAATCCTAGGTCTATTAGGTGCCCATAGGAAATTTAACATTAGTGTATTCAATTTTTTGATAATTATTTTTGTGGGTGGAAGTATTATTGATTGTATTAAGTATAATATCTTGGGGAATATTATCATTTTAATAATTGTGAGTCTCTCTTCCATAGTAAAAAACATATTATTCCAGGTATTAAAGAGATTTTGTATATTAAGAAGACAAGCATTATAATTATTATGTATAATAGATTTAATATCCTTAGATAATATTATACCTAAATAAGTTATCTGACCTGATTTGGGTACATATTTAGCAAAATCATTAATGAGAGCATTTTTTCGTGTATATATAGGTAATATTTTAGTTTTTTCTTCATTGAATATGAAACCAGAAATACTTTTAAAATTTATCATTTTATCAAACAGAGACTGCATAGAAGAATTAGATCCTGCTGATGTAATTAGAACATCATCTGCAAAGAGTTGAATTTTGGATGTTGTATTTTCATCTATATCAAATCCCTCTATGTCAGTACTGTTTCTGATCAAATTAGCCCAAGGCTCCATTATTAAGGTGAATAATAGTGGAGAAAGTGGACACCCTTGTTTTGTACCTTTAAAAATTGGTATTTTATGTGAGACATATGTTCCTATTTTAATATAAGACAATGTTCCTTTGTATAAATGCTCAATTAGATTTACAAATGCTTCTGAGAAGTTTATGCATTTCAGTAAGGTAAACAAGTAGTCCCAACTTACTGAATCAAATGCTGAGCTTATATCAAGACTAATAAGAGTTAAATCTTTCTTTTTCCTATTTGCAAAATCAATTAATGTTAGAGTTCTCCTTATATTATCAAAAGTATTTCTATTTACAATGAAGCCTGTCTGATCTACATCTATAATGCCAGGGATAATTGTTTTCAGTCTATCAGCAAAAATACTCATAAACATTTTATAATCAACATTAAGTAATGAGATAGGCCGATATGAAGTACATCTAGTTGGATCTTTATTAGGTTTCAAGATTGGCGAAATAAATGTATATTGCCAAGATGGGGGGGTTGTTAGCTCATTTTGGGCCAAAATAAAAACCTTATGTATTAATGAGTATGTACTTGTAGGAAGGATTTTATATATCTCAGGTATAATACCATCATTACCTGGAGCTTTGTTTGATTTAAGCTTATTTATTTGTGTAACGACCTCTGTATATGAAATACTTTTATCCAATAGTTTAATCTGTTGTTTATTAAGTTTTTTATTCATGTTTGTGGTTATAAATTCCCTTATTTTATCTTTAGGTTCCATGTTAACGTTATTATGATTAATTTTGTGAAAGTGATTTCTAAATTCATCTAGTATTTCTGGTAGACTAGAAACATTCTTCTTTTTCCTTAGAGAAAAGATTTCTTTGATATGATTTTGCTTATTCAACCTTTTTGTTTTGTTTTTAAGTCTATGTAAGTATTTGGGGCTTATTGAGTAAGACAAAAACTTGTATTTCTCTAAGGTTATTTTAACTTTATGAGTTAAAATTTCTTTGTATTTCTCATTTAGTTTGTTTATTTCTTCAATGACTTTCTTATCTATAATATTTTCTTTATTATTATGTTTATAAGAATCTAGTTTACTTTGTATATCTAACAATTCCTTATCCCAAGATTTCCTTTTATTATTATACCATCTGATACTTTGTCCATATAGATATGATTTTAAAGCATCCCAAACATAAACAATGGAGACTTCAGGAGTATTATTTATATCTAGAAAATGTTGTACTTCTGAAAGTATATATTCTTTATAGTCTTTTAATTGAGTTAAGTATGCTGGTATCCTTTTGATCTGAACATTGTGAGTATTCTTTATCATAAACTCAAAAACAATTGAATTATGATCAGATATAGGACATGAAATGATTTTAGAATTAATTAAGTCTGTTACCATCTGGTTAGAAATAAAGACTCTATCTATTTTTGAATAAGTTTTGTATCTGTTAGAAAAAAATGTATATGGTAATGATTTTGAATCTATCTGATTATTAATATCATTTAAATTATAAGAATTAGCAAAATCCTTTAAATGTTTTGCATTAGATGTAATTTTCCTTTTTCCTATAGTGGTAGTGTCATTTTCATGTAGTATACAATTAAAGTCCCCAGCTAAAATAATATCTCCTATAGAGAATGATATGATCTTATCAAGATGGTATTTCACTGTATTAATACCAATTCCAGGTATCCAATATATATTGATTAATGTATAAGTCTTCCCATTAATTTGTATTGTAACCATACAAAACATTCCTTTATCATCTTGATAAGACTTAATAGTTTTAGGAATAGGCATACTTTTATTCCATAAAATAGCCACTCCTCTTTTTTTCTGAGTGTGCTCCGAACTAACCAATACTGTATATTTGTTTGTGGCTAGTTTATCAATATCTTTTTTCAAGAGATGTGTTTCTTGTAGAAAGACTAAGTTGGCCTTATGTAAATTAATGTATCTTATTAGGCTTGCCCTTTTACACGGATTATTCAATCCATTAATGTTTAAAGAAATTCCTTTTAGAGAAGTCATTTGGCAATTTTAAAACATAGAAAACTTATGATTAAAATAACAATTAACAGAATAAGTAATGTTATATCTCCTCCTTTAGATGTACCTTTAGATATAGTTGTATTTATTGAGTTACTTATGGGATTTTGTATAAGATTTAATTTTGTTTGTAGTGACAATGAGCTTACAAAGTGTATTGTGGATGTCAAAACTATATACATACAACAGTAAACAAAAGAAAATAATGTAAGGATTAAACCATGCACCCAGCCTGGAGTTAAAAACTCCAACTTAGAGTAGTACATACTACTCAAGTTAACCCCCTACCCTAAGCAGCAGTACCTCAGCTGCCACCTTATCAATTTAATACTTATTATATTTAACTTAAATTAACAACTTTCAATTAGATTATCTGGTAAGACAAAACTACACATTTGATAGAACAGCATCATATAAATCAAGATAATTTTTTTAAAAAACTATTCATACTACTATATACATCTATTTAATATAATACATTAATATTCAAATAGCATTCAAATAAACTTGATGTTAGGAACCAAGAAGAGAGAAAAAAACAAAAGACGTAAGAGAGGAAGAGAAAGAGAGAGAAAAAAAAAAAAAGGGAGTGGAGGGGCATATCTACACATTAATTTATTCAAAGTTTATAAAAATAAGTTCTAATGTTCAATAAAATCAATAACTTTGGCTAATATGGTTCATACATTACAAATATTAAGATGTATTTATACTCTGTCATGTAAATGCAGTTAACAGCTTCCAAGAGACTTTAAATTACCTGTATCAGAGCTTTTTTCTCATACATATTATTGTCAGTATAATAAAATATTATAATTATAGGTATTGCTATAAATCATACTGCATAGTTAAGCAAGTTCTCAAAAACACTTGCTTTACTATGAAGAAAGCCATCTGTATTTTGTATATCTAAACTTCTGCTTTAAGATATGGCAGATGACAGCTTCTCCCAGAATAGATTCATAAAATTATTTATGCTTATCAATCATTTAAATCAAATGAAATATAGCAGTGTATATATTTAAATCATAAGTTTTTTACATACATTAATATGCTGCAGTCAAGTAAACTTTCAAAAACACTTGTATAAATGTTTCACTTTCTATGCCTTCTAAAAAATCACATTTGCTTAGTATGAGAAACTGCATCATTTAAAATCATTATAACTTACATGTTTTATAAATTATAACATAAATAACTAAGTAATTATATGAAATAACTCACATTTAAATGATAAAGAGTTCATTTTCCAACTCAGAGTCGCATATGCAGCAGTTCTACTTCCTGGATGAGTGTTCTTCATGAATCTGCGATGTGTCAGTGTGAATTTTGAGGTCAAAGTTCAAATTGACTGCATTCAGCTTCTCTGCGTGAGATCTGAGTCTTGAAGCTTTAAAACAACTCGAGGACACTGTTCACGAGGTAACCATATCCCAAATTGTCTCTCTTCAGATTTCGGCAGGAAATTTGTTAAAAACAAGTGACTGACATTCATTTTACAGTATAAGTGAAGCTAAACATAGCAAAACCTTCGCGAAGCATTTTACAAGTTATTACAGCCTCTATGAAAGTGAAATTAAGCCCAAAGTTATTAATATGTGATAGAACAGATTATTTATGCCCCAATTCAATTTTTACACAAATCTTATTATTTACTATACCTGCATGATAAAAAAAATGTCAATATATTAATATGACAGAGAATAAAGAGAAAGAACAAAAAAAAAAAAAAAGAAAGAGAGAAAGTAGGAAATAAGAGAGAGCAAAGCAAAGATAAAAAAATGTAAAAAGAAGCTACAGAAAATATTTACAGTGGAATATTATTTGCTGTTTATATTAATAATGATGGAAATAAAACATACTAATTACTATTATTTAGTTCTAATTATTATTAATTAAAGCATGGCTTATTATTTGTGAATAAGCATAAGCCATATAATCAAGAGAGTGTAATTAGCAATAGCATTTAAACAGCATACACACTTTTAACAAGGAATAAATAGATTGTCATTCCATTTATCATATTCTCATCACATTTCTCTCCCTGCCCTCCCCCACCACTTACCCACTGCATAATCTAAGTAGAATGTTATTATTTAAAAAAAATAAAAAAAGAAGAGAAGAAAGAGAAAGAAAAAAAAAGAAAGTATCAAATTACTGACCTGAATTCTCTTTGTCAGAAAGAGAAACATATTGAATAATAATTTGTTATTAGTTCCTCAGATATCTTGAATGAATATGAGACAAAACAGCTCTTTGTACACAGAAAATAACTTTGATTAAATCTTTTCAAAATATTTGTGGCTTCCTGAAAATGCAGAAACTATATTTAAAAAGATTAATAATGAAGAAAATTAAAGTGAGAGAGAGAAAAAAAAGAACATGTCATTTGTTTTTTAGTCTCTTCTTCTTCTCTGAAGTTTTCCACGAAGTTTCAGTTGCCAACCTCTTTAATGAAGGACTAGCCCATTCCATTTCCTCTATTTTATCCAGAATCTTATTTTTTTTGATAAACAGCAATGCAGAGTCTAAGTCATCAAAAATTTTAGGACCATCAGGAAGGAAGATTTTTAGCTTGGCAGGAAACAGAAGGTAGGTTTTAAACTGTGCTTTTTTAGCTCCTTTATTAATGGCAGAAAAACTTTTCTTTTAGTTATTACCATGGCAGAATAGTCATTATCAAAATGCACAGTTGTCTCATTAACTTTAACAGGAGATTTAGCCCAAGCAGATTTAAGAACCATCTCTTTATCAGAAGATGATAGAAATCTAACTATAACTGATCTAGGATACTTTTTGTTAGAGTTAGTATTAGCTATAGATCTATGGGCTCTTTCGATACCAAAGGAGAATGCTTCTGGTAAATCTAAAGTTTTAGGGAGCCATGCTGTTAAAAAAGAAGTAATATTGTTACCTTCAATATTTTCTGGCAGTCCAAAAATCCTAATGTTATTGCGCCTAGATCTATTTTCCAGGTCATCAAGCTTTGTTTGTAGATGTGTATTTTGTTTCAACAAAAATTCAGTGTTGATTTCCTCTTCTTGGATTCTATTTTCCATGTCATTTACAGCCTCCTCTATGCCTGTAATCTGGATCTTCTGTTGTTGCAAGTCTATATGTAACAAGTCTATTTGTTTTGTAGTTTTTTCTATGAAGGTATCAATTTTAGTATCCAGTTTATCCATCTTGGCAGTAAGTTGCTGGATTGTAGTTATCAGAGACTGAAGTTCTTTCTTGATGCTGGAGTCTTGAGAATTTGTCTTACTGGAACTCATTTCAGACAGAGAAACTGACAGGAAAATTTCCAAAGTGACTTCTGACAGGAATATTGTTAAAATTTTTTTTCTTTTTTAGATATAGTTCAAGAACTATATAAAACAAACATATTTAGAAAGAAAATTACTTCATAAATTAATTTTTTAAGTAATTAATTCCTGTCAGTGCAGTGAAATTGGTGGAGTTGAAGAAATCTGCTGCTATCCTGTGTTCATCCTTGGCCATGCCCCCTTGTATGTGCATTTCTGAGGGTATCATCAGCCACAGCTCCAGTGCGTAGCCAGCATCCCCCACTTGATGGCCATATGGGATGTCTCCACTGGCAAGTGACTGGTACAGCTCTGTCATATACCAGATGTAGGAATCGTGATAGCTTCCAGGGCTGCCAGCACACACATTCAAGATAATGCCCTGGGCATCGCACATTACCTGGCAGTTGATGGAAGGGAAGCTCTTGCGGTTTATGGAGACCCTTCCTTGCTCACCGGGTGGTGCTTTGATGTGTATGCGCGTGCAGTCAATAGCACCCACTACTTCAGGGTATTCTGCTATTTGGCAGCAGAGATGCATACTGCTGGTCAACACCTCATGGGTGATGGGGAAATATATGGGCTTACCGGCATGTGCTGACATGGCGTCCAGGAATTGGCGGAGTACCCTGGATGCTGATGTCTGTGAGATCCCCATAATATCCCCAGTTGCCCTTTGGAAGGAACCTGTGGCTAGTATTCTTAAGCCTACACATACCTTGGTATCCACTGGGATGGGTTCCCCTTTGTTTGTTCTGTGTGTGAGGTGGAGCCGTCATAGCTCAACAATTTGCTGTAGAATGTCCCTGTCCATCCAATAGCACTCCACTATCTCCAGCTCATGTAGCCCCTGGTAGGTTACCCTGGGCCTGTACACTCTTTTTCTCCTTCTCACTGTGGGATGGTCATCACCATTCACATCCTCACCCCCCTCAGCCTCTTGCACATATTGATGTATGAAAGTGACAGCAGCACCTATCCTTTTGTTAGTTTTGTCAGGTAAAATTTCCCCATCTGTGTACACCGGTGGTGTAGAGTTTGTGGGAAAACCAGAGTGAAAGGAGTTTGCATAATTTATAGTACTGTGCTGGGCTGGGCTGCTGCCTGTGTAATTGGCTGATTCTGATACATTTCACCTGCCAGCTATGCTAGTTCTCCTTGATTGCCTTCCTACTGCTGTTTTCCCTACCCATTGCCTTCCCATTTACGCTCCAAGGCGCACCGCACCTACCCAGTGGTCACATGTAAACTGAGCTGCTATTTCCTATTTTTCTTTTTTTTTTTTTGTTTACAACCCAGTGTGTGGCATGCACACCTGCTTAAGCAGGGAAAACAGTGCTAAACAATGTCCGACACACCCCCTTCCTTAGCTCTGCTTAGCTAAAAGCAAACACGTGCTGCAGGGCTCCAATAAGTTTACACCAAGCATAACACACCCCCTACTGAAGTCATCCTCTTGTCTTGCCTACATGGCTCCCTATTCCTGCACTGGCATGATTAGGTGCAGGTTTCCAGTAGGTAGAAATCTATGATTCAGTATACGTTCCTTCATTTGTATATCCCGGTGTGCAGGTCCATAGTTACAATTCCAAAGCACACCCTTTCTTCTTGGCAACCAGTGCTCCCTTGTCTTGTTTACATTCTGTCTGCCACTGACTATAATGGCAGAATGCATATTTCTGTTAAATGGCAGTTTTTCCCTTTTTTTTTTATTTTTGGCACCCCCCCCCCATGTTTGCGTGCCGCTATCCTTAGCTTAAAAGGCCGAGATCGGCCAAAAAAAATAAAAGTTTTATTTTTATAATAATTATGTGACCTTTAATGCCAATGGCCTTATATTTGGCCATTGGCTTGTCTGTTCTACATAATACATGCTTTTCACAAGCTGTCATGCCTCCGTTTTGTCAGATGCAAAAATGTATTTGGCTAGTAGCCGAATATATTTTTGCACTGGCACTGTTCTTAAGTCCGTTCAGCTTGCTGGATGGCAAAATCATCTCATTTGCATGGTTTTCACCAGCAAATAAAGTGATTTGCATACAGAATGGAATTCCATGCAGGAACAGTATAAGACCACTCGTGCATGTGAAAATGGCCCTAGCCTGGATCACAAGGTGGCCATATTGCATGCAGGAGTGGCTATACTGTTCCTGCATGGAATTTGTCCATTAGTGAATCTGGCCCTTAGTCTTCTGCACTACCACATGAATCCATGCAGTCTTAGTAAATATTGTGTTAATTCACTGCTAAGGTTTAAAGTAAAATGGGTGGGCAGGTGGACTCTGTTCCTTTAGCAGAGATTTATTCCTCTGTGTTGCCACTAACCATCAGAGACCCTTCTTAAATATTATATTAAGTCACTGATAAATGAAGTAAAACATGGGAAAGTTTTGAACCCAGTACCATTGGCACAAAAAGCAGCTCATTAACATAGATTTAGTCAGCTGTACAACCACTGCACACCAGACAGCCTTTATTACATGTTATATTAAGTCATAGATAAAGGCTAAAGTAAAAGCAGAAAATTTTCAAACTCTGTGCCAATGAAGCATTTCACTAGCAGAGATTTAGTCATCCACACTTCCTCTAGATACCAGACAGTCTTTCAAATATTATATTGTCACTGATAAAAATTAAAGTAAAATGAGAGGGAGGGGGCTTCAGTGCTGTATCACTGGCACAGAGAGCAGTACATTAATAATTCAGAGCTTTAATCCTTTACACCAACTCAGAGGGCAGAGATGTATTTTGAGAGCTATAAGATGTACGAAACTGGCATTATTAACTGACTGCAATTGTCTGTGAAGTATGGTGAACAGCGCAGGGGCACAAACATGGACAGTTGTAAAGGGTGAGTTTGTGCCTGATTAGGGATGTGTACTATATCTTAAACCAGCCATGCTGGAAACTTCATGATAAAGCCAGGAGGAACATTAGATAAGACCAGGGAGACTTTTAAGGTATTGCTGTGTGTCTCTTACTACACCTATTCTCTGTTAATTTTGTATCATGAAGCACTTTCTGAGCAATAAGAAATATGAAACTCTGAAGTATGGCACTATTGGTAGACTGTAATCATAAATGATTTACAAGGGACAGGAAAAATAAGGGGATACATCAGAGATATTGTTTCAACTCACAGACAGGTAAGAATATGTCATTTAGTGTGCGTGCACGTGTGTGTGCACTCGCGTCTGTGTGTGTGTGTGTGTGTGTGTGTGTGTGTGTGTGTGTGTGTGTGTGTGTGTGTGTGTGTGCATGTGGAAGAGTGAATGAGGATGTGCCAGTGTTTACACAATGCATGGGCAGCCTAAGATGCTTACCACAGAAAAGTGCTGATTTACACTAGCAGTAGTTACCAGTAATTTGGAGATATACAAATTAGCCTGTAATAAGGCCTTTCCTCATTGAGGCTAACATGCCTCCAAAATGTTCACCTTTCCCAGCAGCTCTGACCACCCCTAGTGGGATTCATTCTACATTCCAGGGAAAGACTGATTATGTGAACATCTTTTCCCTTGTCTGATCATTTCTCGTACCATGTCAGTTCTACCCTTTATTAATAAATCATGCATCTTACCAAATTCACAGTCTTGGCCCCAGATTCAGCAAGCTCTGCACGGCATGCAGGAATAGTGCAAGAGCTGCTGGAAGCAATATGGCCGCTGTGCAATCCAGGAATAAGCTCCAGGTATGTACACAAGTGTTCCTGCACTATTCCTGCACGGACACAGCTCCTGTATGCAAATTACCCCATTTACAGCTGAAAACCATGTGAATGAGGTGAATTTGTGATCCAGGGAGCTGGCAGCCGGCCATGCAGGATTAGTGTCATAACCAGAAATGTACTCAGTTAGTAACAGAGTACATTTCTGCAAACTACAAAACGGAGCCATGACAACTCCAAATAAAGGGTGTATGTTATGTTGAAAGCATGCCAATAGCCAAATATATGGCCATTGAGATGGAAAACAGTTACCAAAATAAAAAAATAACTTTTATTTTTTTTAGCTGATTTCAGCTGTTTAAGTCTAGGGCAGCAGCACGGAAATGGGATCAAGTGGAAAAAAAAACAAAAAAAAAACCTGAAATAAGCATTGTATCCAAAATCACTATTTTGCCATTATACTCAATGGCAGGCAGAAGACAAAATGGCCAGTGAATAGTGGTTGCTAAGAGGGAAGGCTCAGTGTGGGACATGTAACTATGCATTAGCAGGCAATCCTATGCAAATGAGGGGAATGATACTGAATCCCAGATTATCCCTCATGGATAGCTTGTACCCAACCATGTCGGTGCAGGAAGAGCATGGTGCAAGCCTAAGAACTAGCTGACATCATAGAGAGGTGTGTCAGGCATACTGTAAGCCTATTGGAACCCTGTGGCTTGGGTTCACCCTGAGCTTAACAGAGCTAAGCAAGGCGGTGTGTCTAAGGCTGCCTAGCACTCTTTCCATTGACTAAGCAGGTGTGCATGCCACGCATCGGGTTTTCAAGGAAAAAAAAAAGTAAACCAGGAAATAGCAGCTCTGTGCACTTCTGAGCACTGTGTTTGTGGGGTGAACCTCTGGGCTTAAACAGAAAGGCAATGGGAAGGGAAAATAGCAGTAGGAAGGTAATCAAGGAGAACTAGCATAGCTGGCAGGTGAAATGTATTAGAATCAGCCAATTACATAAACAGCAGACCAGCCCAGCACAGCACACCAATATAAACTATGCAAATACCTTTCTCTCTGTTTTTCCCATATACTCTACATCACCACTGTACACAAGCAGGGAAATTTTACTAAACAAAAGCAACAAAATGATAGGGGCTGCAGCAGCTATCATAAATCAACATGTGGAAGAAACTGAGGGTGGTGAGGATGAGAATGCTGTCGACCAACCCACGGTGAGGAGAAGGAGAAGAGTGTATGGACCCAGGGTAACCTACCAGGGGCTACATGAGCTGGAGATAGTGGAGTGTTATAGGGTGGACAGGGACCTCCTACAGCAAATTATTGAGCTGTGCCAGCCACATCTCACACCCAGAACTAACAGAGGGGAACCCGTCCCAGTGGATACTAAGGTATGTATAAGCCTAAGAATACTAGCCACAGGTACCTTCCAAAGGCTAACTGGGGATATCATGGGGATCTCACAGGCATCAGCATCCATGGTACTCCACAAGTACCTGGATGCCATGTCAGCACATGCCGGTGAGCACATGTATTTCCACAACACCCATGAGGAATTGGCCAGCAATATCCATCTCTTCCACCAAATAGCAGAATACCCTGAAATGGTGGGTGTTATATACTGCACGCACATACGCATCCAACAACCACCTGGTGAGCGGGGTAGGGTCTAGATAAACCACAAGGGCTTCCCCTCCATCAACTGCCAGGTCATGTGCAATGCCCAGGGCATTATAATGAATGTGTGTGTTGGCTGCCCTGGAAGCTATCATGACTCCCACATCTGGCATCTGACGCAGCTGTACCAGAGATTTGCCAGTGGGGACATCCCATACAGTCACCTAGTGGGGGATGATGGTTACGCACTGGAGCCATGGCTGACGACGCCCATCAGAAATGCACACACACCTGAACAAGAACTCCATAATGAGGCACACGCATGACAAGAATCATAATAGAGCATGTGTTTGGGATGCTCAAGTCATGGTTCCGGTGCCTGGACACATCCGGTGGAGCCTTGCAATACTCACCAGCTGCATATACCCAAATTGTCATCGTATGTGCCATGCTACACAATATGATCCTGCGGAAACAGCTGCAGAAGGAATGGCATGGGGCAGGGCCACACAGCCCCCCACCATTGCCAAGGCCTGCACAGGCACATAGTGACTCGGAGGAGGAACAACCTGAGCCTGCCCCAGTAGGCAGAAGGAGGTGTGCCAGTATGCTCAAGCCTTGGCAAAGAGGCAACGCATAGCACATACACTGACACGGTAGGGACCCAGGGAATGACACCTCTCTCTGACTTGCACATACAGTAAAAGGGATGCCAAACATGACACTACCTGTGCTTAACCATGTATAGGGAGTGTACTATGTGCATCCGACATAGTCAGCCCTCCAGCACCATCCACAATACTGGCACAGCCACAAGGTAAGTCATTCTTCCTACCAATTGCCGAATGGAGTAGTATGTGTTGTTACTTGTATCTGTGGTATGGATGTGAGCATGCAAGGGAATTGGGTGGTTGAATGGGATGCCAGCAGATAGTAAACACCTATAGTGGCAGCATGAGATCTGTAAAAAATACTGGTGTCACCATAGTAGCCAGTACTAGACAAGGTGACAAAACACACTGCAGGAAATGTGCTGGGCCACATGTGTGTCCATAGGACACACACATGCCAGTCAGGGTGGCTCACATACCCAACAACAGTCTCAGCCAGCAGGACAGGCATAGACAAACACAAACAAAGGCTGTGCTAAGGCCTCTGATTAATGACTATGGAGAACACCCCCCCAGACCTACACATTCAGACTACAACAGGTCTGGCAGTGGGATGTTAGTTCTGAAGGGTAAGAAATCAAAAACTGAAATGTAGGTCAATCAAACCTAAGACCTGTAGTACACTGATATGCCTCTAGTCAGCATGATAGGTTAGAATAAAGAATGAAATGGAGTACCTGAAATACCAGTACAGTCATAGCAAATATGTACAAGTGTCAGGTTTGCCCCCCAATCCTATGTAGAAATGTAGTAACAGTCAGGTGTGCCCCCCCAATCCCATGTAGAAATGTAGTAACAGTCAGGTGTGCCCCCCCCAGTCCTATGTAGAAATGTAGTAACAGTCAGATGTGCCCCCCCGATCCCATGTAGAAATGTAGTAACAGTCAGGTGTGCCCCCCCAATCCCATGTAGAAATGTAGTAACAGTCAGGTGTCCCACCCAATCCCATGTAGAAATGTAGTAACAGTCAGGTGTGCCCCCAATCCTATGTAGAAATGTTGTAACAGTCAGTTGTGCCGCCCAACCCTATGTAGAAATTTAGTAACAGTCAGGTGTCCCCCCCCCCAATCCTAGGGAGAAATGTAATAACAGTCAGGTGTGCCCCCCCCCCAATCCTATGTAGAAACGTAGTAACAGTCAGGTGCCCCCCCAGTCCTATGTAGAAATGTGGTAACAGTCAGGTGTGCCCCCCAATCCTATGTAGAAATGTAGTAACCATCAGGTGTGCCCCCAATCCTATGTAGAAATGTAGTAACCATCAGGTGTGCCCCCAATCCTATGTAGAAATGTAGTAACATATATGTGTAGGTATAATAACAGTGGAGCACAGATTACCTGAGCTGGCCAAGGTATCAGGATAGATTGTAACATGTGTACAATATGCAGGTCTGTGTGTATTAGGTTGGCTTGTGTCGTATATTGTGTGAGAGTGGTCAGTATGCATGCATGGTGAGGTTTGTCCTGGTGGCCATTGCCCAGTACTGCTGATGACAGAGCCAAGTTTACACAAGTGTAGTGCCAAACACAATGCTTCCCAGCAAAACACATTCCAGAAGTAAGCCATAGTAAATGTTTGGAAGTAATATGTGTCACCATCTGAAAGATGGACATGGCATGAATATCAGCTAGACATACAAGCAAAACACAGGGGGAAGTACCCCAGACAGACAGTGTATAATATGTAAATGTCAAATGGGTACACCCTTGGAATTGTACATACAGGTTTGCAGCACATTATTTGAGCTTGTAGTAGGGAATACCGATGTCATCTGGCCGGGTCTATATTACGTGATCGAAGACACTGTTCTTCGAACGTGTAATAGTCGAACCTAAAACATTGAAAACGCATAACCGCGAATGGCCACGTCTGCAAATTTTTTCCTAGGGAAAAACTTTGTGAGGCCATAAACCAGCAAAACACACTTCCCAATCCTGCACCCCCCCTCACCCCCCTAACTAAATATACCAACTCTGAGATTACTCAACTTTGGGAAACAGGGCAAACCGCAAGAACGGCCAACTGAATTTTTTCCCTAGGAAAAAAATGTGCATTTTTGGCCGTTCGCAGTTATGTGTTTTCAATGTTTTCAGTTCAACTATTATGCGTTCGATGAACAATGTCTTTGATCACGTAATAGGGAACCATCTGGTCAAACACTGACAGACCACGAAGGTCATAGGAATGAAGTATTGAGAAACAGCTGATGTCCCTGCACAGGCCAGCATAAGTGGAATGCCCCATGCATATCTGTGAGTCAGATGCAAGTAGTGTCCATAGCACACACACACCCAGCTCACCCCACCACCACCCACAGGTACCTCTGTGGTCTTATCCCTGCTGTTGGGAATGGGTACAATATGACCCCTACCTCTGTTTGGCAATAGCGAAAGAATGCAGCATGCAGAACAGGTGTCCCATGCAGGTGTGTCCCTAGCTGTAAGCAGCACCCTGTCAGCATCCACACCACTGGATCAATAATGACAGAAAGTATTGGCATGAACACCTTGTACACTCACTGTGTCACCCCAGGAGAATATAATGTATTTCAGTCTGGGACTGTAGGAGTGACAGAATGCAACACCCTGCTAAAGCTGGCCTGCATCACTACCAAATGACCTGCAGTCCTCTGCCAAAGGCCTGTGTCTCACCCATACTGCCAATGTATTTTATGTCATGGACTCCCAAATAACAACATAACACAGTCCACAGAACCCAAATGCAAGGCCATGTTGACAAATCACAGTAACAAGTCCACCATGTCCTACTGCATGAACTGTGGACCATCACCAAATTACTGCTGGGATGAGGTGATAACTATAGGGAACATATCAGATAATGTTAGCATAATGTATGGAAGAGGATAGAATACTGGGGGGGGGGGGGGATCATGGGCGGCATGGAGTGTGTGAAGTCCGAAACTCAGTCGTGTGCATATACTATCTCTGGCTGCAAACACAAGGATGGGTGGCTACAAACTTGCTCATAAACCACAATGTGAAGGGGTAATGTCCAGAGTTATGACCCCTGCCTCTGGGTAACCTGTGTGAATCTGTACAGCTGTGATGTATGGCCACAGCAGATATGGCCATACTGTCACGTGGATGGATGTACAAGCATGGGATGCTCTGCCACCACTGTACCAAGGTGCTAAACCATTTGCACAGACCTAGCAGCAAGTGTCTGCAGCTTCCCCTCCAGAATGGCATGATTGTGCAAGAATATGTAGGCTGCTGACCACAATACTGGACACAGTGACATTCACCCTGTGTTCCCCAGGACATCACTGCAAGCAAATATGTATACCTGACAGTACTTGATGACAGAAAACATCACAGTGTAAAACAGTACATATGTCTGAATATCTCTGATAACACCAGGTCCATGTAGTAGAAGCAGCACAGACACAATTACCTACAGTAACCCACTATCCTTTGCCCATTTTGACCCTATATTGTCAATCGATCTACAGATATCCTGCAGAAACAGTTTGCTAGCTGTAGGTGTAGAACACAAAAGTCTGCACTGGAGTACAATCTACCTGGAATGGATTCACACATTCAATACAGAGGGTCATACTGGACATGCTCCCACACTTAGAGAAATGAAGGCCATATCAGACAACAAAATACTGAAAGGTCATACTGGGCATGCTCACACACTTACAGAATGAAGCCCATGTCTGGCAAAAACAGTGGACCATACATATCTGACAGTCACAGATGTTAGTGCATACACTTGTCAGTACACAACAGTCATGCTTTTCCCACACACTGGATAGGAATACACACATATATTCAAGGACAACAGACTATAATAGGCCACAAATACACATACATAGATGTGTGGAAGAGAGTGACAGTGAAAAAGAGCCTCCCATCATGAGGCCTGTCCCACCCAGCACACATCCAATTGGCTAAAGCCACATGATGTGCAAATGTCAATCACAGTAGACATTTGCTTCTGGTATCCCTCAGCACTATAGTGTCTGTGGTGCTTGTGCTAACTGTGTAACATGACTGTACAAGTCAGTAGTCATCTAGCAGTTGTATACACATACCTGTGAAATATAAACATGTGTGTGCCTGAGTGTTGTGTGTCTGCCTTTAGATGAATGGGTTATGGCCCATGCACAAACACTGCACTCCCCATTGCCCTACTATGGCAAGCCTGCTGAAGTCTTCACCTTGAAATGCACCTTTGGGGAAGTAGTACCCCAGTAATCTCAGTGGCATGTCCTATAATTGCGTAATGCTGTAGTGTGATGTACTCGTTAGGTAGGAATTCTAATCCCAGACGTGGCAACTGTGTGTGTCTGTGTAAGGATCAATGCTTTTTAGGCCGGTCACACTCACTACAATTTCAAATGCCCTACTTTGGCAGGGCTGCTGATTTCATTCACTTTGAAATACACCTTTTAGGAAGAAATAGCCCAGTAATTTCCATGGCATGTCCTATAACTGCGTAATGCTGTAGTGTGATAAACAAGTTAGGTAAGATCTCTATTTCCAGACATGGCAAGTGTGGATATTTGCTTGTCTGTGGAGGGAACAATGCTTTTGAGGCCATTCACATTTACTACAACCTCCACTGCCCTGCTTTAGCAAGCCTGCTGATTTCATTCACTTTGAAATATACCTTTGGGAAAAAGTATCCCAGTCATCTCCATGGCACATCCTATAACTGTGTAATGCTGGAGTGTAACAAACTAATTAGGTAGGAGTTCTATTCTCAGACATGGCAAGTGTGAATGTTTGTGTGTGTGTCTGTGTAGGGAGCAATGCTTTTGAGGGCATTCACAGTCACTACAACCTCCATTGCCCTTAATTGGCAAGCCTGCTGATGTCATTCACTTTGAAATACACCTTTGGGGAAAAAGTAGCCCAGTGATCTCAGTGGAGCATCCTATAACTGTGTAATGCTATAGTGTGATATACTAGTTAGATAGGAGTTCTAGTCCCAGACATGGCAACTGTGAAACTCTGTGTGTGTGTGTGTGTGTGTGTGTTTGTGTGTGTGTGTAGGGATGCATGTTTTTAGGGCCATTCACAGTCACTACGCACACCTAAAAATGGAGAACATCGATAACTGTACAGTAACAGAGACCTGATCCAAGCCTCCAGAGAGCACCCCTGCAATACCAGGTACAGCTCTCACCACACCTGTTGGCCACCAAACCAGGACCAAAACAATAAAGGTGGAAGAGTGTCCATGTTCAGCAAGGATATTCACACCACCAGGCCACTTGCCCAACAGAATGTGTCTGAAATACCCCCAGTGCAACTAACAGTAGGTTAGACTGCATTCCATATTGTATAGCTTGGTACAGATCCTCCACCATGCCCCATGATACTCACTACAGCTTTTGAAACATACTGTGAAATATTATGATACAAGCAAACACCCTAATACTGGGTGACTTACACTACCCTGCCATTAACTGGGAAAACTAATTGTGTACCAACACGTGTGCCCAACGATTCTTGGAAGTCATAATTCCCAATGCCCTGGATCAAGTAACCCATAGTCCCACCAGGGGCTCAAATATCCTAGACCTGGTCATTAACAACATGGGAAATCAATGCTCCACACCTATGGGCACCCTATCGGTGGTCAGGTCTGCCCATGAGCTAATCACCCTTAACATCAACATCCCTCCCCCACACCCCAGTAAGGTAACCTCGGTAATACACATCTCCAAAGCCAATGTCATGCTACACATGTCAGATGTGACTAATGTCATGACACCCATGCAGATGGGAACTGAAAGGACGACTGCTGAATAATGCATGAAGGCACTGTATGAGCACATCCACTCGTGCGTGAATTGTGCCATCCAATATTGAACCAAGATGCTCCCCACCAATAAAATGAGGCCAATGTGGTGGCTCCCTGCCATAAAAATACTGTACAACAAAAGGAGGAAACTGTTGCAGAAACGGGGGAATTTCCAGGATGCAAAATACTCCCTTACCAGCTACAGTAAGAGACAGAGATTTCTCATAACATCCACCAAAGCTAGTTACGAACATAATATAGCCAAAGATGCCAAAGACAACTGCAAGCCGTTCCATAGCTATGTGAGGAATCTAAATGGCAATGCTCAGAACTGCTGTGAGCTACAACAGGATGGTATTAAATATACTGCTCCCAGGGATATTGACAATATCCTGGCAGATCGATTCAGTGCCAGCTACACCCCCTTCTCAACCCCCAAAGGGCCCATCTCAACACAGATAAATTGCCATATTCCAGTAATAAAGGCCACATAGATAAAAACCGCACTTTACATAGCTATGACAACAGCAGCCATGGGACCAGTCACAATCCCTGGCTGTGTACTACATGGGCTACATACTGAAATGGCACCTCACCTACATGCCATGCCTAATCGTAGACACCTCAGGCTTTGTACCCACTGTGTGGTACACAGCTACAATTATCCCAGTCCACAATGGGGGATCCACCTTGGATCCTGGGAACTACAGCCCCAGCAGTATGACGTGCCTGATCTGCAAGGCCATGGAATGTATTATCATGGAAATTAAAACAAAGGCGCTGGCAACCTGCAAACACTTGACCCTAACCAGGTTGGGTTTGTGAAGGGCCGATCATGTCGCCTCAACCTAAATGACAACTGTGACTCCATCTCCAGAGCTGTGGATGAGGGTAAGGTGGTTCACACAGCCTATCCAAACCTCGCCAAGCCCTCTGACACCATTCCCCAGTCTGGAATTATAGATAAATGTATCAAGCTGGCCATTAATCCCTATGTCACCTGATGGGCTGCCAACTGCTGTACTGACAGAACCCACACTGTAAGTGTAGGTGACACCAACCCAAGCCCCAGACAAGTGACAGTTGGAGTACCTTAGGGTTCAGTCCTGGCACCACCCTTGTTTGGCATCTACTCCTCTGAAGTACAGTCCAACAGTAAGGGACACCGGCAAGCAAAGGTCGCAGATGACTGCACACTGGGAGCCAATATTGAATCCCCACATTATGTGGATATTCTACAGAAGGGCCTTACAGAAAGACATGCTTGGTGATTGAGCCATGGCCTCAAGATCAATGCCAAGAAATATATAGCTATCCCTATTGGGAGGGGACATGTACCTGTGAAGAACCACATAGGTAGTAGTACACTAAACACCTAAAGTGTGATAACAGACTTAAGGACACAGGTGGACAGTGGTCTCACCTTTGATAACCACATCGCCACAACAGTCAGGAAACCCACCTATCTGACACGCCTCCCACTAAGGGCTTTATATCCAGGAAAAGGAGGCCATTGTCCCACTGTAGTCATCACTCAGTACACCCAGTACAGACTACAACGGCCCATTACATATGTACCTCATAAGACATCTGCAACAAGTAGAGAGGGTGCAGACATACCTCACGAAATGACCACAGGCCTAAACCAGATGCCCAATGCTGACCATCTGAAAATCATCCAGCTATACTCTGTTACGTATTGTGTTCACAGAGGTGATCTCAACTTAACATACCATGCCATGTCAATCCCACAGCTGTTGGACATGCTACACTTAGAGAATTCCAAACCCTCACAGCCACATGCTCCAGGGATCCAAATCTTGTCATCACAATGAACAATATATTCAGAAGGGATGTGTTCCTGACCCAGAGGCCCCCCAGACTCTGGAATAGACTGCTCATACATTTCAAGCAGAGTGCCTCTTTGGCCTTCTTCAAAAGGAACCTGGACAATTGGATGGGAGATAGGAAATTTACCCCAGGGATCATGTCAGCTGCCCAGCTAGACAGGGGTGCAGGGAAGTAAATATTGTGGGAAGTCATAGCCAGGGAATTGTCATGTCTAGGCATGTATAGGTCCTAGGGCCGATAGCCTAGTATCAACGTATAATCCTATGAACCTATGAACTACACTGTCCATTGCTCAACCATGGTAAGGTTGCTGATGCCATTCACTTTGAAATACATCTTTTGGGAAGGAGTAGCCCAGTAATTTCCATGGTGCATCCTATAACTGTGTAATGCTGTAGTGTAATATACTAGTTAGGTAGGAGTTCTGTTCCCAGACATGGCAAGTGTGGATGTTTGTGTGTGTGTTTGTTTGTCTGTGCAGGAAGCAATGCTTTTGAGGCCATTCACAGTCACTATAACCTCCATTGCCCTTCTTTGGCAAGCCTGCTGATGTCATTCACTTTGAAATACACCTCTGAGGAAGGAGAAGCCCATTAATCTCCATGGCACATGCTGCAACTGTGTAATGCAGTAGTGTAATGTATTAGTTAGGTAGGAGTTCCAATCCCAGACATGGCAACTGTGAAACTGTGTGTGTGTGTGTGTGTGTGTGTGTGTGTGTTTGTCATTCGTATCCTGTGTGGAGGTGGTTGCGAGTGTGTAACAAATGGACTCACTGTGAAGCGGGTTTTGCAAATTTCTTATATGGTGGGCCTGTTATATGTCACAATATCCACCTTACAAGGATAACATATGTCAAACAGCAGAGAGGCTGGGCTTGACAATCCATACCCCTACATGTGACATCAAGGCCTGGTGAACAATTTAGGCAACCCTTGTATTACCCAGAGAACACTCTCAACCCATGTCTCATACAAAAACACACTCGGCTAGGCAACAGCCACTATGTTGGTAGTTCCCTGGATATTGCCCGCAGATAGTAACCATGGTGTGATTGCAGCAGACTTCAGAGGGCATGGCACCCTATCCCACCCCTACAATAGACACATAATTGCATACAGTGCTCCTTCACTATGTTCCCCACTGGACGCCTGCAACAACTGTAGTGCCAGCAAATGTAACCCACAAAGGACATACCATGCCTTATACACATGCCCTGTATGGACAGATGCCACTGACACCAGGGAATACCTGTATCATGCTGTCAGTGTAGGTGTAGGGTCAATCTGGTGTCCATTGCCAGTTCTCAGAACATGAGGCCAGGAATGGCACATCTGATGATAACAATCTGTCTACACAACATGCCCCAGACACCCCAGGTACACTTCCACATGTCACAGAACATGCATGTGGGATGTGTGCACATCCCAGACACCATCCATGTCATGGACTATAGAACACCTACATGATAAACATTGCACAGCACTGCCCACCCACAATAGTAACCCAGATGACTGAATGGTGAATACAATGCCCACCTGTGTGGGCCAATCCAGACACTACACCCCTGAGCCACAGTGCAGACTATTTTCATGTGGCCTGATGCCAAGGTATACCCTTTACCTAGCCTTGTACAGACTTCTGGCACAGTCATCCACTACACATCTGTGAAGCAATGCACCCATGCATGTTAGTACTGGCAACCTGTATCTGTGTGTGTGTGTGGAATATAATGATTTGGATGCCATTCGCACTCACTACACCTCCCACTGGCCTACTGAAACATGCCTTCTGATGTCAGACACTTTAACATACCCTTTGCCCATATATCATCCTGATAACCCATGTGGTGCATTATTACTGTATTGTGGCAAACTAGCTAGTTAGGAAGTCTAATCCTGACCCTGCCAACTGTGATAATGTGCGTGAGCCCCTGAGAGAGTGTGGCTGTGTCAACCTTGACACCTGTTCATGTGGACAAGCACATGTACTACACCTACCTTATCCCTCCTTTATCACTGTTGCAGATGTCACCCACCATCGAATATACCATTGGACAGCTCCCCAACATGGAAGCTCTGTGGCACATGCAAGAACAGCATAGACATGTGATAGTAATACATAGTCAGGCAGGGGCTTGAAACCCAGTACTGGTAAGTGTGTAACACAAACATGCTTAGGTTTTACTCTCCCACCCCCTCCCTGTCTTACTTTGTCTCTGTCTGTCTCTCTCACTCCCTCTCTGGTGGATGTATAGCAGTACACCTGCTTTGCTTAGGCAGCAGTTTGTGTTTTGTAAGCGATGCTCGTGATCAGCTGATGGCCTCTGCATGAATTGCAGTCCCCCCACTAGCTGATTGCATGTGGAATAGCTGTGGTAACATTCCCATTGCCAATTGCATGGAAACACACTCATAACTAGGAACATCATGTGGGTGTTGGCCCTTTTCATTTACTGTGAGCAGGACCTCATGTCGGTGTTTGGCAAACAGCATATGGTAGTGGGCTATACCTCTAACAACATACACTGTGGAGACAGGCCACCAAACAGGAGGGGGATGTTCCAGACATGACTACAGAATGTAAGTGTTGCTCTTCAGCATTTAGAGTAATGTTGGTTTAACAGGGTTTGTGTGGATATGGCTGGTCTACATGATTTAATACCTGTCATGACAGTGTTATGTGTTTGAGGAAACTCCCACCTGTAGGGCTAACTGCAGATTTGCCAGTGTTTGGAGTCTTATGTTTCTTGTGTTACTCACAGATCACCTATCTTAGAACTGCCGAAGCATAGTCTGAGGATTGCAGTCAGTACATGGTGACAGCCATGAGAGTTACTGACTTCATATCTCTCATAGGACATATGTCACAACAAACCGTGTTACAACAGTAAATGTATGAGGGTATCACAGCAACATGCCAATATGGGCCCAGTATTTGTGTCTCTAGCCACAAGTCTGTCAACCTTTGTACATATGTCTTGCAGTAAGAGGTGCATATGTTCTGTACACCATTATTTATTGACATCATACCTGATAACACGTCAGTCAGATATCAGACTGCTAGACCTGTTACGTATAGTAGGGGTTATTTCTGAGGACATAACCTGGGCATTCTGTGGTTGTATGTACAGTAGTGGGGTCTGTGTACTTATGGTGATTGTCAACAGTATGTGTATTGCGAATATGTAACTTGGCCTGTGTACAGACTGTGGTAGATGTCATTGTTCTTGGTCCTGTTCTATCTGATGTTACATGCTGCTCCAGTGTATGGTACCCTGTCGACTCACACGTTTGTAGGGCCAAACACACATGTGTCCCATACTACAGACAGGCATTGGGCCACACTGTGTCATGACCCAGTATATGTAGGGTTAGTGTGTGAGTGGCATATATGAGGATGGTGTTAATCAGACAGTCCATATAGTGTAATATTAAGCTTGCATACCATATGTGGCTGTGGCTGTGTTCACATTAGTTGTGGGTATGCATTTTCTCACAGGTGTCTGTTACTCTGTGCTGTGACATACCTGTAGAGCCTGCTGTATTTGCAGTAAATGTGTATTCCCCCATACAAAATGTAGGCCAGTGTTGTGGCAGTCTGCCTGTAGTTTGCACAGTACTTTGTTATATGCCTAGCAGCTTAGTGTAATTACCCAGTGTGATGTTATGTCCAGATATTTGCAAGAACTACTGCTGGGCCACCATAACTGTTGTGTATTTCTGACAAAGCAGTGGAATGCTGTACAGATGTATGTCACTAACTACTGGGTAGTATGTGGCCATGTGACCTCTGCACCACCAGTTATGTGTCAGGACAGACAGGAGTGTGTGAATGCATAAACTGTGTGGGCATATGTAGTCCAGTATTTACGTGATATACCCATGTACATGGCTGTTAACATTCACATTGTCAGGCTTGGTCCACATGTCTTACACTAAGGGAATCTGTGTATACCTCCGGACTGACCAGAGAGTGCCAGACTGTCCACATATATTGGTTATATCTCTGCTGTAGTCCACAGGATCATTACTGTGCTATCAGTAGTACTGTACTATGATGTCATTAAGATGTCTGTCAGTAGCCGATGACATGCATGTCAATAGCAGATGTGACCTCCCACACACAACATGTCTGTTAAGACAACCCCTGTTACAGTAGCAACAGTCTACATATATACCGGCAATACATACATATATACCGGCAATACATGCAAACAGTCACAGCCCTTAAGGCCAAACACAATGCCAGACACACTTGTTATTAGGTGACTCCATAGTCAGACACACTGACGTCCCACTCACCAGACTGAACAAGGAAAAGATCACAGTAAGCTGCCTGTCAGGCGCTAGAATCCGCCACATAACACAAGCACTCAGGTCACTCCACAGCAAGTACAAGTATGACTCAGTCATTGTCCATGCCGGTGTGAACGACCTGAGACATACCTCCCTGAACTACATGAAAAGAGACATAGAGGAGCTCTCAGATTATGTAGCCCAGGCCGGTATGACCCTGACCCTGAGCAGTATCCTACCCTCACCAAGAATGATGCCACAATATAGCGACAAAATGATCAGCTTTAATAATTGGCTTAATTACTGGTGTCATTCTAAGGGGATCCAATGTCTGTCTGCCTGGGATGACATGCTTGACAAGCCACGCTGCTTCACAAGGGACGGCTTGCACCTGTCACTCCTGGGCTTCCGGATATTGGCAAAGGCTCTTGCCACCCCCATAGTGCCTTTTTTAGGCAAGGCTCAAATGATAAACCTACTGCCCTAGAAAACAAAAATGGAGAAAAACTAAGGGTAATACTGCTCAATGCCAGAAGTCTAAACCTCAAGATGCATGCCCTCGAAGCCCTCCTCAGTATGGAGAACATCGATGTCTGTGCTGTGACTGAAACCTGGTTCAAGGCTCCTGAGAGCACCCCAGCACTATCAGGTTATACCTCATATCATGCGTTCCCCAAAATCCGTACCGAACCACAAAGGAGGGAGTATCCATATTCATAAAGGATACCCACACCTCCAGGTTAGTGGCAACGCAAGCATCGGAGACCATCCAGGTGCAATTAACCATAGGTAAAACTGCCCTACAGTTTGTAGCATGCTACAGACCACCCTCTCAAACTCAGGAAACCCACACAGCCTTCCTGAAGACAATGGAGAGTATGAATGTCTCTCCAAACACCATCATATTGGGTGACATCAACTACCCAAACATAGACTGGGAACATTACTCAAGCCCCAACACCCTAGCCCAAAGGTTCCTGGAGTTCATACACTCAAATGCTATGGAACAACTAGTCACCATACCCACAAGAGGAGGAACTATACTAGACCTGATCATCACAGACATGGGGACGAAAATGCTCCACACCGGGAGTATATCCCTCATTGGTGAGATCAGACCATAAATTAATCTCACTGGAGATCCACATCCCGCCCCCAACCCCAGCAAAAAAGACCACAGTGAAGAACTTCTCAAAAGCAAACTTCACACTTCTTAAGACTGTAGTGGTATCCTTCAAGGTGCCCGAGCCAGTGGAAACCACAACCCACACTGCTGAAACCCTTACAAATGCCTTCTATGAGCACCTCCAGGAATGTATGGATCAAGCAATCCCTAATAAAATCAAGACCCTTTCCACCAAATCTGGTGGACCCCAGCCATAAACAAACTCTACAACAAGAGGAGAAAGCTACTACATGACAGAGCAAAATCCCTAAAAGGGAAGGCATCTCTGATCAATACTAGCAAAAAACTACGATCACTCATAAAATCATCCAAGGCCAACTTTGAGAGAAAAATCGCTAATGACACAAAAGACAACATAAGGCCTTCTTTAGCTATGTTAGAAACCTGGGTGGAAACTCCCAGATATGCTCAGAATTAGTCCAAAATGATACAAAAATCACTGAACCCACAGACATTGCCAACATACTGGCAGACAGGTTCAGTGCAAATTCTCCTCCCTCCCCCTCAAAAGGAGAAATATCTATCCCACTAGAGTCTAGCCTCCCAAACATCTCAGATGCCCAGGTGAGAGCTGCTCTCTCTAAAGCAAAAAACACAGCATCAATGGGACTGGACGGCATCCCCGGCTGTGTGCTACATGAACTCAATGAGGAACTAAACCCACACATAAGGCTGCTGTTTAATCTTAGCCTTACTACAGGATACGCACTCCAAAGAATGGCGTGGCAACTGTGGTCCCACTCCACAAAGGCGGTGCTTCTACGGACCCTGGAAATTACCACCCCATAAGCTTGATGAGCCTTGTCTGCAAAGCTATGGAGAGGATCATAATGGAACTCATAAATAAAGACATTGGGGACCTACAGACACTGGATCCTACCCAATTTGGCTTTGTCAAGGGCAGATCCTGCCTCTTGAACTTGGTCGACTTTTTTGAAACAGTCACTAAGGCCATTGATGAGGGTAAGGCAGTTCACACAGCCTACCTTGACCTAGCAAAAGCATTCGACACAATACCCCACTCGGGCATCATAGAAAAGCTCACCAGCTTAGATGTAAACCCATATGTCACAAGATGGGTTGCAAACTGGCTCAAGGACAGAACACACAGGGTTAGAGTTGCTGGTGCCATGTCAGACTCTAAGCCGGTCACGAGTGGTGTCCCACAGAGCTCAGTCCTGGGCCCCCTCTTGTTCGGCATTTATTTTTCTGAAGTGCAAGCAAACATAGGGGGATTGTGGCTGACAAAATTTGCAGATGACTGCAAACTGGGCACCATAATTGACACTCCATCAGACACAGACATCCTCCAGAGAGGTCTCATAGAAATGGATAACTGGTGCCAGAGCCATGGCCTTAAGCTAAATGCCAAAAAATGTATAGTCATACCCTTTGGGAAAAACAAGGTAACCCCTAATTACCACATAGGTGGTAATCCATTAAACACAGAAGAAGTTATCAGGGACCTGGGGACCCAAGTTGACAGTAACCTCTCTTTTGACACTCACATTGCCAAAGTGGTTAGGAAGACCTTCTACATTGCCCACCTGATCATGAAGGGATTCACATCCAGATCAGGAGAGGTCATTGTACCCTGTACTCTTCACTTATCAGACCAATGATTGAGTACAACGCCCCATTCAGAATGTACCTTACCCGACACCTGCAGCAGTTGGAAAGACCCCAAAAGTTCCTCACCAAAAGGATAAAGGCTCAAACATATGTCATGATGCCCGACTGAAGAAACACCAGCTCTATTCAGTCGCATACCATCTGCTCAGAGGTGATCTGTGCCTGACATACAAGGCCATGTCCAACCCGGAATTAATGGACATGCTCCACCTCAAAAATCCAAATCCACCAGAGCCACGAGAGCAAGAGACTTAAACCTCAACACGGATATAAATAGGATGTGCTGGAGGGACAGATTCATCACCCAGAGACTCCCTACACTATGGAACAGAATCCCGTCCATGTGAGGCAGAGCCCCTCACTGACTCTGTTCAAGAGAAATCTTGACGAGTGGATGGGAGATCGTAGGTTTACCCCGGGAATCATCTCTGTGTCACTGCTGGACAGAGGCACAGCAAACTAATGGGTATAGTATTCTCATCCTAAGGGGTGGTGAAAGCCACACACTCTGGCTAGGCTTATAAATGCCCTAGGGCAGATAGCCTAGTATGAACCTATGAACCTAAACCTATGTACCTAATCCCCTTGCACTAAAAGGTTGAGACTATTGGTGCTGAGGTAGGACTCCACTCCATGTTCTGGACATATGGTAAACATATATGTGTATATATATATATATATATATATATATATATATATATATATATATATATATATATATATATATATATATAATAGATACAGATATATACATATCCATATATCCCATATATCTATATAGATATATAGACATATACATATCTACAAACATATATATGTGTGTGTGTGTGTGTGTGTGTGTGTGTGTGTGTGTGTGTGTGTGTGTGTGTGTGTACATATATATATATATATATATATATATATATATATATATATATATACATATACAAACATACATATATATATATATATATATATATATATATATACTTATCCACATCTATATATGTCTACACATATACAGATATATAGATATATATGCACATATAGTTATAGATATCTACATATATATCAACATAAATAGATATAACTGTACACATATGATGTACACACACATACACACACATATATATATATATATATATATATATATATATATATATACAGAGAGATCTATAAATGGCCATATATATGATTCACTATAGAGATGTGTATAAATGCGTATATATGAATATATATGTGTATGTACATGTAAACATTTATCTACATATGTATATATCCATATCCTTGACATGTGTAAACATTACTATGTATACCTTCCCAGATGTATCACACCATATGTATCTGATATGTGTATATTTAGATATAACAACATATGTGATGCAACAGTAATATTACTAACATGTACTATACAATTGTAGAAGTCACAGCAATTGTTCAATACTATTCAATATGTCTACTGACAGATGTATTGGGAAAACAACAGCTGTCATGGTTTAGTGGTTAGCTGTTATGACTGTAGTGTACAGGGTCCTGGGTTCAAGACCTGCGAGTGCTTTTTATTTTGTTGCTGGGCAAAACAAGGGCTGTTGGATACAGAGTGGTTAAGGCAGTTTTGAGCAGCTTTAAGTGTCATCTTCGCTTACCAGTGCACAAATCAGCTTAGCTGTTATATTGCAGCAATGCTGACACCTGCTAAGCATGGCTCAGCTCTGGTAACCTGTGCTCACATCCCAGTCTGATAACACAGCAGGGTAATGACATCTGTAATAGGTGTATGTAATGCCATGTTCTTAACATGTGTCTATGTGCTTTCAGTACAGTAGCAAGAGGTGTGAGTATCCTGTCTGGGACACTTGAGTATATATGACCTGTACAACACTCTTATCCATGTGAATATGTTACATACAAGGGTAGTATCCCAGGTTATGTGCAGTCACACTGGCATGTAGTATATCATGACGTTACTACTGCTGACAGTGCTTTCCCAAGCAAGAGTATATTGCTAATTGTAGTGCTGGCAACAAACACCGCTGCATGCCTAGATGGACTCTGAGTCCTCACTGTCATGTTCCTAGTGTGTGAGCTGTGTCACATTATATATTTCCTACTAGATAATGATCTGATATGTGGAAAATAACTGTAGACTACTGTCTGTATAGCACATGACAGTGAGGGCTGCCATCATGTAGTAATGGCATACCTATCGATGTCAGACATCTATCTGTCAATACATTTATCCTGCTGCATAGCTAGTTGGCAAGCTGATATCTGTCAGTCCCCATACAGATGTGCAGATGTCAGGTATCCAGCTTGGATACGTACAGACAACCTATGCTTGACTGACATGTCTTCCCAGCTGTGTTATAACTAGTATAGACAGGACACAACACCCTGTATGCACCACATGCCATGGGTACCTCCACCACACTACCACAGTCAGCAGAACATGCTTGGGTTGAGGTCTCCAACACAGACACTAACCATGTTTTGTAATACATGTTACATGCATGCCAACTGGAGCACCTCACCGGCCATTTGAAGGAGGCAGCCAGAGGATTGGCTGATGCATTTCACTCTCACCCTGAAGGTCACCACAGTGGTGGCTGTTGGTAGATTGCCTGCTGGCACATGGCATGATACCACTGTAAACAAAGCAATAACAAACAAAACCAAGAATAAAAGTCCACAGCCAAGGGCAAGGAATTTAGGGGACCACAATAAGTCCCTGTGTACCAGAAGTCGAGACAACCACAGTTCAATAAAAAAAAGTTTATTCCTCCAAACTTCAGCAACACGAAAAACAATCCAGTTAAGTGCTTTCACTCAGTAATTACCAAGCTTCATCAGAACATAATACATTGCCATTACAACTCTTAAATATCAATGCAGTATCACATGATGTAAACTCGTAACCAATAAAATTCCTAAATGTCAATTCAATAATCTAATTGTTCGTATTGTAATGAATAAAAAATGTGAAAAAATATATATATAAAAATGTATAATCCCTACCTAACCTTCTACTACGTGTTAGTTAAAAATAAAATGAACAGTCTACAATAATAATGTTATTATTGTCCAACATTGTAAAAGATAAAACTATAAAAGTAATAGTAAAACATTTGCACATTTCACACAAATTGTTACACAATTATAGCCGTGATCTGCCCGTGACAATAATAATACAATGTATACATAATTCACTAGTTTTGACTGTTGTGTGTCCTCACGTCGTAAGGGAGGTTCATAGTCAGGCTGCTCTCATTTTTAAAACACTAGTGATACTAATATTATCATTGAGCCCTGGGGTCCTCCCTGAATCCAGCCTCATCTGCCACAGCAACTCCTTGTATTCTAGGCTGGATTCCCAATTGCCTCCCCTCGAGTCCCCCAGAACCTGTTCTAAAACTATGAATTTAATGTCCATGTGCTCACACACCAGGGAGTGCTTAAGAAAGCATTTGTGTCCTTTCTTTTGGAGACATCGTAGATGTGCTCATAAACTCTCTTTTTAAGTTGTCTCTCAGTTTTACCGACATAAAAATTGTTACAAGAGACACACATACCTAAATAAACAACCCCCTTGGACCCACAACTGAAATAATTTGTGGATCTAAACCTAAATTTTCTTGAGGGAATACAAATTGTTCCCTGATTCATTATGAACCTACACTGTTGGCATGTTCCGCATGTGTATGTACCCACTTTCTCCCTGTTGTTAATAAACCTGGGTACCGAATTGATGTCAAAAAGTTCCTTCAAATTCATGTCCCTTTTTCTCACAAAATGGGGGGGGGGTCATGGGAATGAAGTTACTAATCTCATCATTGAGGGATAAAACCGACCAATGCTTCAAAATAATTTTTTCCACTTCACCTGATGTTGTAGAAAAAGTGTGTATAAAGTTACTCTTAAATTCATCCATGTTCATAACTCGATAGATGTGATTTATTCTCCCTGCACCTAACAAGGGGGCATATTTACCATCTCTGTTTTCAATAACTTCCAGGGCCATAGAATCAATAAGCTCCTTGGGGTATCCTTTTTCCTCAAACAAACCACCCAAAGTCTTAACCTCTTCATGGAATTGTTCCGTCTTACTAGTCATCCTAGAGGCCCTGATCATCTGGCCCTTGACAATGCCTTTTTTCTGAAAAAAAGGATGTCCACTATCAAAATGTAGATAAGAATTTGAATATGTACTCTTTCTAAATATTTTAGATTGAAAACTGTTGCTAGTGTAATCCTTATATAAAGTAACATCTAAGTAATTTAAATGATGTTGGTCAATATTGTAGGTAAAACTTAAGAAATCCGTACTCCCATTAATATAATCAAAAAAATCATCAAACTTCTCCCTTGGGCCATTCCATAACAAACACAAATCATCCAAATACCTAGTGTAGTACACAATATATTGTGACCAACAAGCCCCTAGAATGTATTTCCGTTCCCAATAATATAAGACACAATTTGCATATAAAGGGGCACATGGAGCACCCATAGCCACTCCTTTTTTCTGATGGTAAAATTCACCATTAAAATAAATGAAATTGTTGTACAACATAGTCTCCATAAATTCAAGAATTAAGTTGATACTATTAGAACTCAATACTGATTCAGCCACCAGAATTTCCCCAAACCAGTCTAAGCCAGTTTGATGTGGTATACTAGGAAACAATTCTATTATGTCTATGGTCACCATCCAGATGTCCTTGTCAAATGTGTCCTGGTCTATACCCTTAAGAAAATCCCACGAGTACTTATTGATGTGGGAAATAGATGTTACAAATTTCTTGACCATAACATCAATGTATTTAGCAAGTGGCTCGGTGATGCTACCTGCCCCTGAGACTATAGGTCTAAATTTAATAGGGTCCAAGCCTTTATGTGTCTTGGGAATACCGAAAATTACAGGTATTCTCGGTTTGTCTACATGTAAAAAATTAAAAAGTTGTTCATTGATAGACCCCTGCATTAAATGATCGTACAAATGGTGTCTTATCCTAGAGTGGGATATGTTTATCTCATTCCTGGAAACCACACCGTATTGTTCAACATCCTGTAGTAAATTGTGTATTTAGAAAGAGTACATATTCGAACTCTTATCTACATTTTGATAGTGGACATCCTTTTTTTCAGAAAAAAGGCATTGTCTAGGGCCAGATGATCAGGGCCTCTAGGATGACTAGTAAGATGGGAACAATTCCATGAAGAGCCTAAGACTTTGGGTGGTTTGTTTGAGGAAAAAGGATACCCCAAGGAACTTATTGATTCTATGGCCCTGGAAATTATAGAGAACAGAGATGGTAAATATGCCCCCTTGTTAGGAGTGGGGAGAACAAATCACACCGATCGAGTTATGAACATGGATGAATTTAAGAGTAACTTTATACACACTTTTTCTACAACATCAGGTGAAGTGGAAAAAATTATTTTGAAGCATTCGTCGGTTTTATCCCTCAATGATGAAATTAGTAACTTCATTCCCATTACCCCCCCCCATTTTGTGAAAAAAAGGGACACGGATTTGAAGGAACATTTTGACATCAATTTGGTACCCAGGGTTATTAACAACAGGGAAAAAGTGGGTACATACAAATGTGGAACATGCCAACAGTGTAGGTTCATGATGAATCAGGGAACGATTTTTATTCCCTCAAGAAAATTTAGGTTTAGATCCACGAATTATTTCAGTTGTGGGTCCAAGGGGGTTGTTTATTTAGGTATGTGTGTCTCTTGTAACAGTTTTTATGTCGGTAAAACCGAGAGATAACTTAAAAAGAGAGTTTATGAGCACATCTACGATGTCTCCAAAAGAAAGGACACAAATGCTTTTTTTAAGCACTCCCTGGTGTGTGAGCACATGGACATTAAATTCATAGTTTTAGAACAGGTTCTGGGGGAATCGAAGGGAGGTAATTGGGAATCCAAACTAGAATACAAGGAGTTGCTGTGGCAACTGAGGCTGGATTCAGGGAGGACCCCAGGGCTCAATGATAATATTAGTATCACTAGTGTTTTAAAAATGAGAGCAGCCCGACTATGAACCTCCCTTACGATGTGAGGACACACAACAGTCAAAACTAGTGAATTATGTATACATTGTATTATTATGGTCACGGGTAGATCACGGCTCTAATTGTGTAACAATTTGTGTGAAATGTACAAATGTTTTACTATTACTTTTATAGTTTTATCTTTTACAATGTTGGACAGTAATAACATTATTATTGTAGACTGTTCATTTTATTTTTAACTAACATGTAGTAGAAGGTTAGGCAGGGATTATACATTTTTTATATATATTTTTTTTTACATTTTTTATTCATTACAATAAGAACAATTAGATTTTTGAATTGACATTTAGGAATTTTATTGGTTACGAGTTTACATCATGTGATACTGCATTGATATTTAAGAGTTGTAATGGAAATGTATTATGTTCTGATGAAGCTCGGTAATTACTGAGTGAAAGCGCTTAACTGGATTGTTTTTCATGTTGTTGAAGTTTGGAGGAATAAACTTTTTTTATTGAACTGTGGTTGTCTCGACTTCTGGTACACAGGGACTTATTGTGATCCCCTAAATTCCTTGCCCTTGGCTGTGGACTTTTATTCATGATACCACTGTACACACATCCCCTACACTTCCCATCTCTCCATGAACAATAGCCAGGTACACTCCTATGACCACCTGCAGCGATGCACCCCAGTACTGACAAATGTGTATGTGTGCATTACTGAGGATATCAGTGCCTGTTTGTTAGTACACCTGTAGTTGGGAATATCCTGAGACCCTTCACCCCCACCGCAACACCCATTGCCATAGTTAGATGTGGCTGTTGTTGTAGCAGACATTACATGTACCATGTTACACTCCTCTCCCTAAAGGCTACCTGAGCCTTGCAGTACCAGCACAACAATGTTGTACAAATGGATTGATAGGCATGGGATCCACACTGAGTTCAGACAAGTGTGTGTATGTGTGCATGTGTGTATAAATGTAGGGTACAGCACTCCAAGGCCACATACTCCTATTACAATACACATTTCCACACAGTATTAGGGATAGTGATGTTGCTGCCCATAGGAGAGGCATGACAATTCATCACCCTACTATGCCTATGGCATGTGCATTAGATGCATATCCCTGTAGTAGCACTCTTGGGATGGACAAGGGGTTGTATTGCAGTATTGGTTAATGTGTGATGCTGGGTATGTCAGAGTGTCATCATGGGTTCCAGTGGGTACAATATCCACAGTGGGGTGTGGGTGCTGGGTATACTCATTACACCATGGAACCCCCAGTAGATGTCCCATGTACAACTGTATGGTGACCACTGTTACCATCAACCATACAGGTAACTGATAACACTATCCAGACCAGTTATGCATGTGCTGTGTGCAGCCTACCTGTAACGCATTGGACACACTGACAAGGTAGTTAACACTGATAGGCCCAGGTCTCTTGGATGTGTGTCTGCCTGTTATGTGTTTGTTAATGTATATATGATGGTAGGTCATACTATGCATTGTCCATATACAACCATTACATCCCCTATTACCATACTGTACATGCCTGGGGATAGTCTGCATGTAACATGTAACCTGGAACACACCTCATCCTAAACACTGTGTGGTGTGTGCAATTAAAGCCACACACATCAGTAGCACTACCTACCTAGGTAGGGGTCTAGTCCCAATGTTGCCAAGTAAGAGTGTGTGTGTATGTGGAGGGATCTACATCAGGTTGCTGAATATACCTGTCCCAGAGGGTCATTTGTCCATGTGGCACAGGCAGTAACTGTTATACAGACCTGTGATGTGTTCAACTGTACCCAGGATATGGCACAGCCATGGTGTTTCCACAGTGCCATACCCCTTGTGAGATATGACAGCAGACCATCCTCCTGCTTACACATGTACGTCTACAACACAAATAGATACCATTATGGAGACCAAAATCACTCAGTGTTACTAACAGCTATAATGCATCATGGCTGGACAGCTACACTGCCTGACATGTAAGCATTAAACATTACTGCTGACAACATGTTACACAGCAGTACATTGGTACACTGTAGTACAGTCACCGTGTGCATCAGAGCCATATTAGCCTGTCCCTGCATCGATGTTATGGATGACAGGGATGCGGCACAGGTATAATCATATGCACATGTGTTGTTGGTTTGCCAGAGACTCAGGGTGGGCCATATGTTTGACACCATGTGTGTGAATGAGGGGTGTAAGTTACTGATATGGGTGTGGTGATGTGGTGTGTGTATGTATGGGGTTGCCCTAGGTGTGTATATATAGTGTGTGGATATGAATGCACACAGTTCTGCCATGTGGCTGCCCTACATAGATGTTTCTTGGACAGCTGCAGACCATACCTGGCAGGATGTGCAGTCCACCTCTTCTGGCCATGGACATGTGGACTGTGCCTGCCTGGGGTTCCATGGGCACATCCAGGTACAGGCCTTGATATGTTACTCTTCCCTAATGATGACATATGTCCGCTGGAACCAGGTCCCTCCTGGGACTGGCCAGGGCAACATGCAAGTGGCCTGCGGTGGTGTGGTTTGGACAGTGCCCCCCTGCAGTGCTGGGGCTGGTACTGCCACTACAGGAGCAGCTTGGTGTCCTTGCATGTCCACGTCTACTGCCAGATCTTGGTGTTGCTGGCCTACGTCTACGCAGCCATCACTTCACTCCCACCGCATGCTCTAGCACGGACACTCCATGGTCGATGACGCCCATCATCTCACCCAACCGTCTATCCATGACCTCTGTATAATCACGGAGGGCACCTGCAAGATCATGGATGTTGTCACTTACAGATGAAGATGCATCCCTCTGCAGCCTCAGACCCTGTCTGGTGTACAGTTCCATACGTGCCTGCGACCCCATGACACCCTAAAACATGCATCCGGTGGTACCAGATGTGACACTTCTGCCAGGGGCACGATGACCAGCAGCCCTCCCACGAGCACCCCGGTACATCTGCCTATGTGATGCTCTGCTGGACATCCAGCTGTGCATGCTGTGTCCAGACCCAGCAGCCATAGATACCACACTGTCCTGTGCACTGCCACGAACTGCCAACTGTCCCTCTGCTATGGCAACTGGTGTTGGGGTATCTATAGGTACTGTGACTGTGTGTGGGGATGGGGTGGATAACAGGGGGATGTCAAACAATGGTGCAATTTTGGCCTCTGACAACCCCGCCTGTGCCTCAACACACCTATCATCATTTTCAGTGTCTGTATGGACACCAACATCAGATTGCATCCAGGAGGGTCCCTGACTCACCTTGCCACCTGTGAGAGGAAAACAAGAAATGCACTTTAAAACCTGTACAGCATTGCTTAACAGTACACACACACACACACACACACACACACACACACACACACACACACACACACACATATATACATGCACACACGCACACACACACACACGCACACATACACGCAGACACACACACACACACACACACACACACACACACACACACACACACACACACACACACACACACACACACCTTGACATTCTGCCATAATACCTACCTGTTCCTGAGTTTCCAGACTGTCCCAAGTTTATTCACATAAGTTCCTCATCCTACATCCCACTTGGAAACATACACTCATTAATACCAATCATTAATGTATCATCCTTCTAATTGCTTAGACAAGTGATCACAAAACATGACCTGTTACTCCATTACCTCTTTGACTTGATTGGAGTAGGTTTTACAAGGACTCACTGCTGTCATCCAGTGTTCACACTGGGTATGTCTGGACATCGTGAACATGGCCCCCATATGTTAGGGGCTACTATGGTCACTCAATAATGTCATGCACTGGAGTGTCATATGTAACTATTGCTCAGTAGATGCAAGATCTGTTGCTCAATCAACTTATTATGTGGACAACAATAATATATGGATACACTCCCTGGTGTTGTCTAGTAATTCACCAATGCATCTGTAGTGCTGCATATGTGGGTAGTGTTTCACCTTTCTGCTGATTGCAATTTTAGCAGTATACCTGATGTCTAGTTTCCCTCCCAATGTATGTTCCATGCTACAGACCTTATTATACTATCAGCTGTTCTGAGATTACATATCAGACAAGTATTCCTGGTGTCTCATGTGTCAGTCCATGCCCATATGCTGCACGATTCCAAAGGGAAGTACTGACGTATGAACAACCCCACAATCACACTTGTGCATACATGGACACCCACACAAACACACACACACACTTCCTACATGCATCAACCTCCCTCCACTCCACCAGATTGCACCTATAGACAAAATAACCCCCCACCCCCACCCCCCATGCACACACCTACAAGTGAGGTTGCACAAAGATAGTACACACAGACCTCCCATTACCCATCTGTCAACATAGATAACATATGCTACTCAACAGCATGCAGTGCAGCTATAGTCAATCCATGCTAGCAACAGTATACATGTGCGTGATGCATGGGCTGTGTTAGTAGGTGATGCCCCTTCCCCTGGAAAACACTGCACCCATGTACACAATATTGCTGTGCACCTGTTCTGCACCCTGACATGTACTGTACACCATACCACACAGGTGTACACACCATTGCTGAATGTGTATTACTGTGTCAGTTATGTCTGCTCTAATGCTTACAGCCCCTATGTGTTTGTCCGACACATACTGGGATGATATGTGGACAGATTGCATTTGTGAATGCCTGCTGTCTGATTTACAGATGTCATCATCAGCAGTGCAGGTATGACCAATACTATTAAACTGACAACCGTCAAACCTTACTGTGGCTATGGGGAGTGTACACACCCTTATTGATATGATGCCCTCTTCCTTGATATGCCATGGGACCACATTACTGGATATGTTAACATTACATGAGCTTGATATGTGACACATGTCCTGTACAATCAAATGCAGTGTCTAACAAATATGTTAGTTGTGCTGGTGCTGACTGAGATGCATACACTTCGTGGGTGCATATGTGTGCACGCCCTTATCATGACAGTTTGTTGCACCTACTTTTATGTGTACTGCAGCAGTCACTATTCCTGGCAGGGGTATACTAGCATGGGCCATCTGCATTTGCCAGTATATGGTCAGTCTGCCCTACACATGTCCTCCAACTCTGCATGATTGCAAAGTCAACTCATGTGCACATCCCTTGGAGTTCACATACTGCCGTCACTATTGCTGTGGAGTCAGAGTTACGCCTATCACAGTTTCTGACCCTGACTGTGTGCAGATACAGCTATTCATAGCATCCTGTGGATCCCTGCTGTAGTGCACTGGTGTGTCATGAAGACACCCCCTCCCCACCTTCAGCCTTTTTGCAGATGCTTGACAACTATGGCCTACACATGTGTGCCAGTTTGCTGTGTCCCAAACACTGAACACCACATGTAGCAGCCTAGTGCCAGCTAAAGAATGGCAAACATACAGTTGTACATTGGCACCGGCACAGTACAGATGGGGATGGTGGTCCTGAGGTGGGGTGAGGCGTTGGTTGTGCAGCACATGTATCTTACGTGATACTGTCTGTAGGTTTCCAACATGGTCATGGTAGACAAGTACACATTGCAACGCTTGACTTTTGGGGACCTCTTCTGTTATACATACACTACCTGTAGAGAGACCTCGCTGATGTTTCCTGTTGTACAACTGCCACATCTGATTACTCTAACCCATAGGCCACACTTTTGCAGAGTCCAGGCAATTGCTAACATGGGTACTGTACAGCCAGTACTTGCTAGACATTCCTGCAACCCCCCCTCCCCAGTGTTGTGGCATGTTACTAGGCAGCCCACATGACCAGTTTGCTACATGTGACATCATCTGTCTTGGATGGCCATCTGTTTATTTCCTACATCATTCCTGTCCCATACATCCTTGCCACATAAATGACTGTCTGCACTGTTTGCCATGGTATATGCCATGGTGAGTTATGGCTACATGTCCAGCTCATGGGTGCTTCCTGTTTGGTATGGGGCTTACACCATGTCATGTAAGATGTGTGCAAGCCATGGCTGCCTCTGTTGCAGGTAAGTGTACACATTTGATGGCCAAACATCTTAGACAGTAGACCAATACTTGGTATGACACTGGGAACATTTACTTGCTGCAAGATGCATTTCCATGACAAATGCATGCAGTCAGTACCTCAGCAGCTGCATCCACTATATTTTATCTGGTGTGTGCGCACACATATGCTTCCAGTGTTTGTGAAGGTATGAATTTGACATATTTGTTGCCCTAACCTGTGATTCCATATTACACACTCATTGCTCATGTTGGGGCCACATTGCAGGTTTTAAGGGTTGTAGACCGCAGTATTATGATTTGCCATAGTTTAGATCTGTAACAGTTGCCATTATAATACTGGTATATACACTGTTGTAGCACTGTATAAGGGAGATGTTTCACACATGTCCTTACTGTAGGCCATTTGTCCCACCGTTATGTTCATCTCTGTGGACACATTTTGCAATGACATGATGTTAGTTATATTGCAGGAGTCTGACATACCCTTCAGATACACCATCATGGTCACCACTGTCATGCAGTGCATTTAACAGCATCAATACATGAACATGTATGGCATGCATTATGGGTAGGTGTGTTAAATGTGTGCATGGAATATACCATAGCCATAGCATGACCGGTGTATTGGCAAGCCTGAACAAAAAACATACTCACCAGCTACAGGCTGCTGCCTTGGAGGTATACCAGAGGGACCTACATAAGAGTGTGAGAGATGTAATGACAGTGGCCACAGCTGTGGCATTGGTACAGGGTGGGTGCAGCATTACAGTACATCAACAGTACAAGTCCACAATACTATAGCTTATGCACATCTGTTTATTACTACTATGCAGCAGACTACATATATGTCATATTACATATGCATGATCTACCTGTACAGATGTGGATGGATACACAACAGTGGTCTGCTGATGTGTCCTGTGGCCTTACCTGCATGATCCTCTGCTGGTGTGTGGGTAGCACCCACCTCCACTATACTCTCCAAAAGTTGTGTGTGTGGGCGGGCAGGTGTCACGAGGCTGGCAAGCAGCTTCTCAACACATGTCGGGGGGGGGTGGATGGCATGACCCCCATGTTGCGAGGTAATCTCCTCGGACTGCGTCAGCACACTGATTGGGATTGTGAAGTAGGTTACTGCAATGATGCCGGACCTGCTCATAACTGCAGTTATGCTTGCCGACATCATTGACCCTGTGGATAAGATCATTCCACAAGGTGGTCCACTCCTGCTGCTCATGGGCTTTTCTGCCAAACACCTGGTAGTGCTGTACCAGGTGTGTGATGATGACCTCATTTTTGTCCACTGAATAGACAAGTAGTCTGCCATGCGACATCTTGCCTGAAAGTCATAAAGATGGAAACAGGTCTGAGCAGTTCATACAGCAAGGTTACCATAGTTCTTAATACACATCTTTGTCCCCCCTACCATATCTGTGACAACAATCTGATCACAAAACTCAATAGGTATGCTACAGCACACCTACCATTGGGACATATATCGTATTGTACTACATTTAGTTCTATGTGTTTGTAGCCATGTTCCCTGTGGGGACACTATCATTGCTAGCCTGTTACGGACAATGTCACTGCATGCCATTGTAAGGGCAACAATGGTTCCATATGTGCATATGGCCTGTTTGCTATGTGATTGCTGCACATCTGTTGTTATGTGTTATTGGGGATATCTATGCATGCTGTTGGACCTGATCCGGGAATGTGTGGACTATTACAACCCACATATGTTCTATAACAGTGACACAATAGCATATTTAAGGAACAGTTGCTAGCAGAACCACCTCTCCCACCTCATTTGGCCATGTTACCAGGCCACATCACATGTGGGACCCACCCTGGAGCCTCATCTACTGGTCCTGCACTACCTTCAGGTGGAATCACCTCAGGGGATGGTCTTCCCCCCTGGGGGCACACACAGACATGATCCTGTCACCCGAGGTCAGGTCCAGGTTTTGGTGCATAGGGAGCTCCACAGAGACTTGGGGTATGTGCTACAGCACCTTGAGGCCCACAGTACAGACTCACAGGGTCCACATGCTCCTACTGTTCAGCATTCAGCCCAGGCACCTTCAGGACCATGAAGCTGATGTTGTGACTGGCAATGGGTGGGGGCCTTGTTCCCATTGTTTCCATATGGGGGCTCATGGGGCTTCCACATTGCAGACAACACTTACCATCCTGGGTGTTTACCCACTACATGTGTCATATATCACCCCTGTAGGCTGTCTTCTCTATCTACCAACCCAACCCACCTCCACAAATATACCTGCTATCCTTCCCCAAATTCCCAATCCCACCTTCACAGACAAGGGAAATGTGGTCCCAACAATGGGTTCACATATGACATAACCGTCCACGTTGCACACACTTAATGCTCTGTGTATATATATATATATATATATATATATATATATATATATATATATATATATATATATATATATATATATGTGTGTGTGTGTGTGTGTATTGATATGTGTGATGTTCCCTCACACATAGCATGCAGCGCTGTGATGCAAAACTATACACATATGTGTGTGTGTTTGTATATATGTAGACATATATATATATATATATATATATATATATATATGTGTGTGTGTGTGTGTGTGTGTGTGTGTGTGTGTGTGTGTGTGTGTGTGTGTGAGTGTGTGTGTGTGTGTGTGTGTAGATATATATTATGAGTCATACATATGTG